>NW_020664481.1:449645-488896 GCF_002925995.2 Terrapene triunguis | reverse complement strand
GACCGAGATCAGGGCCCCGTCATGGCAGGCACTGCCCAGACTCTGACTGACATCACAGCCCATCATGCTGGGCACTGCAGACACACAATGAGAGTGCTTGACACAGAGATTACTACCAAAGCAGACAAAGGCAGGAGATTTACACCCCATAGTACAGACAGGCGCTGCGGCCCAGTGAGAATCAGTGACTGGCAAAGTCACACACCAATTCATTGGCCAGGAACTGAACCCCGCTCTCCCAAGCCTCAGCCCAGTGCCTTAACCACCAGGGCATCCTGCATGATCTTCCCTCTTTGGATTCCTGTTCCATTAACGGGCAGCACACTCGTTTGCGCTTGTATTTCCTACTTGTTCCACCTTTGGTTCGGATGCAGCTTGAAATGCTTAGCTGCAGCTGTACACAGACAGGGGCTTTTCCCCTACGGTGTCTTTAAAGGGGAGTTATTTTATGGGGAGATTTAATTTCTACCCACGTTATCTGGTGACCTATATAGATGCCACCACAGAATTTAATGCATTCTCTCCTCTCTCTGTGCCGTCCAGCTGCTGTGTCTTGCCTCAGACTTTTTATGAAGATCTGACTGTTGCATCCCCTCACTGCAGGCAGGTGCTCTCTTTCCTGGACCTAGTGTGAAAAGGTCGAGCTCACCTGCTTGCTGCTCACTCCCTAATCTGTGGTGCTAATAAAAGCACTGCTGTTGGATTTATCCTGAACCAAAATGAAAAATCATCTATTTGCACCATTTTAGTGTAAAACAGTACTTTAAAAAGCACCTGGACAGTTTTGCCCCAGCTAATAAATGAATACAGCAGCATTTCTATGACGCCCTGGGGTGCATGTGCGTGATGGGGTGTACAAACCCCATGCTGGAGAACAAGGGGTTAGGACACAGCTCTGGGCCCAGGCGGTCCCACCAGGTACAGCCACACCTGCAAAGCCTGCACAAGCCGGAAGTAGGGCTTAAAAGGCCCTGGAAGGGAACGGTTTGTTGCTCTGACCTGGAGGGGTGGGGGCAGAGGGCTGCCCATGAGCTCACTGACTGAGACCGGACCACAAAGACCTTAGCAAATCTACAAGGGGAGGCAGGGGACTGTGCAGATCAGAACCTTGATTTGAGATTCTTTGATTTACTCTGTGGGGAAGAAGGAGATTTGGGTAGGAAGTGGTCCCAGGGAGCAGCTGCTTAGCACCCCATGGTGCAGAGCGTAGCTGGCCACCATTGGGCCTTGGACCACAGCCCGGTGGAGAGGGTGGGGGTCTGGGCTCCCCTACCCCCTCCAAGAAGATGTGACAACAACAGGGGCTTCACTTTCGTGGAGAACCCAGCAGGGGAAGACTCTGATTGGTCAAGGGCCCAGGCCCCAAAGTCCCCATGCGAAAGGGAAGGACTAGAAAGCCGGGGCGGGGGAGTGCTGAAGAACAGTACTATACTGTATTTCAGGGGTGGGCAAACTATGGCCCGCGGGTCACATCCAGCCCATCAGACCATTTAATGTGGCCCTCAGCTCCCGCCAGGGAGTGGGGTCAGGGGTTTGCCCCGCTCCGGGCGGCTCCCAGGAAGCAGCCGACATGACCCCCCTCTGACTCATACGTAGTACACGGAGGTGTGGCCAGGCGGCTCTGCACACTGCCCCGTCCGCAGGTGCCACCCCTGCAGCTCCCATTGGCCGTGGTTCCCAGCCAATGGGAGCTCCCATTGGCCGTGGTTTCCAGCCAATGGGAGCTGCAGGGGTGGTGCCTGCGGACAGGGCAGCGTGCAGAGCTGCCTGGTCGCACCTTGGAGCCAGAGGGGGGACATGCTTCCAGGAGCTGCTTGCGGTAGGCACCGCCCAAAGCCTGCTCCCCTGAAGCCCCCCCATGCCACAGCCCTGATCCCCCTCCCACCCTCCAAAACCCTTGATCCCAGCCCAGAGCCTGCTCCTGCACCTCAAACCCCTCATCCCCAGCCCCACCCCAGAGCCCGCATCCCCAGCCAGAGCCCTCTTCCCCTCCCCATGCTCCAACAGCCTGCCCCATCCCTGATCTCTCTCCTGCCCTCCGAAACCCTTGATCCCAGCCCAAAGCCCCCTCCTGCACCACCAACCCCTCATCCCCAGCCCCACCCCAGACATTTTTAGGTTCTGATCTTACAGAGATCCTCTGCTTGGATCCATCTGTCTCTGTAGAACCTCACTGGGACTCTGCACAGGTGGATTCCTTCGCAAGGTCAGGGGCCAAGGGTGGAATTTTTACACATTCAGCATTTTAAGGATGTCCCTCCTGCACCAGTGCAGGGCACACTGTGTTGTCATCATTTGTTCAAATTAAGACAGAAAACTCAACCTTTTTCGGAGGAACATTTTTATAAAAAACACTGTTTTTTCATGCCAAGTGCCAGCGAGAGGGGGGCAGGAACCTGTGGCGGCAGACACAGCGAGGTGCTTCAGTTCCACACCCTCTCATTGCTCAGGCACAGCAGAAGGATTTTGCTCAAACTTTCCAAACCAAGTCACCTCTGGATGGAGCCTGGGAAGCTCATCCACTAAGGTCTGATGGTGAAAATGATACATGCGTCTCCATGGCTGCACAGATCCATCCTGCTCCAATACCTCGGGTGCAACGTAGTAATACTACCTAGTACTTACCTGGCATGTTTCACCCCCAAAGTGGCTCATGCACATGGCCAGGCAAGCAAAGGAGGCATAGTGCAGTACACAGAACAGAGGGGAAATGGTCCACATGCTCCACTGCAGGCACAATTGGCAACTTCAAAATGTGGGCCCCCTTGTGTGCACTCACAAAACGAATTACAGGTGGAAATCAAGTCCCTGTGCACTCAATTGCTGGCTTGTGCCCACAGCCAGGTCAGAAGTACAAATATGCACATTTGTCTCTGAGGCTCAAAAAGTGAAGGAATAAATTACTCCAAGGACAAGCAGGCGGCCCGGTGGAAATGCCCTCCATGAAGCAACAGACCATTCATTGTCTCCCGGTGTCACAGTGGCTCCTGTGGAGCAGCATGCCCGACAGACGTGCGCTACAGACTATTCACAACACATGTTGAATACCTGCTGTCACTCCAACGCAACAGGGCTTTCTGCTCCCGAAAAGCTGGAGTGAGACAGGCGCATTTTATCATCATCACTCGACCTTTTTCTGGGAGAAGCTTTTTCTGAGGAGCATTTTAATAAAAAGCTGGAAATATCCAGTCAAGCAATGGCCTGTCGCTGGGAATCTGTACAGAGAGCAAACTGATTCTGCAGACTGCTCTCTGCTGGAGCATGGCCTGGGCCTGGTGTGTCCATAGTTTGCATAACAGGATTCCTCTCCTGCTTGCTGGGTGCTCTGCTCCCCTTGGCGAACTGTCGTTTACTAAGACCACATTAAAAATACCATACAAGAAAAGGAAACGAAACAAGATAAACTAAATCAGACTTGGGCTAGACGACAAGGAAATAATTTATTTCCAGGTCCTAAAGAGACCTTGACAAAATAACAAGGATGAGAAAATCAACCTCCTGATTTTGTTTGGATAGAGGGAAAAAAGCAAAGTGATGCCATCAAACACCCAAAGAGTCTGCCAGCTCCTTCCTGTAGGGGGTGCTCATGAGCACAGTGTGGTGTGGGAGTGAAGCCAGCAGTGTTGCCTGGGCACCTCTGCAACCCGATCCCAGACAGGAGCTGAGCTGGGCTGCTCCAGACCATTGCATTTACAGATGGAATTAAAAATAAAAATGCAGAAGAGGTTGTGTGTGTTGGGGAGGGGTTGGCTGGTGCAGGATGCACAATTGGAAGCCAGTTTGGTAATTCAGAATACATACCCTGTAAGACTGCATCCTCTGCTAGACAATCCCTGGCAATTGCATGAGGCCCTTCCTAAAGCAAAGGCCAGTTCAGCAGGGGATTGGGCAGAGTGGTTCATTGTCCCAGAGGGAAAACACAAAAAAGTTCCTGAGGAAAGAGAGGCCTTTCTCCATTCTCTTACTCCTGAATTGGTGGCATTGTCTGGGAGTGACTGAGCATGCTCAAAGGCAGTGCTTTGGGGGTGGGAGGAACAGCTACCCGAGTAAAGCCTGTCTGACTGCCTGGTAAATGAAACAGGCCATTTATCTGGCTGCTTCTCTAAAATCAGTGGGGAAAAATCACAGTAAAGGACTAACAGACAACGTGTGGCATCCAGGACATGAGAGACTTGCACAGATACCAAGATAGGGGCGGCTCCCCCAGCCTTTGCAGCCATACTGAGACCCAGAGAGATGAGCAACTCTGCTTGTTCAAAGTTTAAATGCTGAATTCTGGCTGGCTTGGGAGAGTCTCCCAAAAAACACCTGAGTTGGGGACTCAGATGCTCAACAGCACGTGAGCCTTGAGTGGCTGCAGCAGGGGAGGGGGAACCTGTTGTCGCAGGAACAACAGGCAGAGACTATTATTTTTCTAACATGTCCTTCTAGCCCCCTCCGTACCACAGCATGGGGCTTTCTCTGCAGCTCAGGGCAATACAAACGGCTGGAAAACAGACCACAATAGAAAATGAACATGCACATACATTTATATTCAAACACAGTCTCCAAGGAATTGGCAACTGGGATAGAAAACACTGACTGTGGCTAGGCTAAGGGGACAAACCCAATGACTATGACAAGCCCCTTATCAGTTATGTATCAATTACGACATTGATTTTTCCCATATCAGCAGATAAGCTGCTGTAGCCGAGCTACACAGGAAGCTGCTTGTGTGCCCTGCTGAACAGGGCTCCAAAACGTTAGCTGGGATTTCACTGATCTGAAGATGTCCCTGCGATACTCAGCATGTCCCTCAAATGCCATTTTGTGGACCGCGGCATTCGGGCAGCCAGTGCTTTCCCACCTCATTGACCCCAGTTCTCACCCTCCAGCACTGCTCTTTGCCGGGAAGCTCCGAATTAACCGTACTATGTTTCCTGGTACTACATTGTGCTCGTACTTGACCACCCCCTTGGGGGACCGATGGCTCACACTCTCTGGTAATTTTTCCTAGAGCCCCCTGCTCGCCCTGAAATATAAACAGAACTCTTCTGCCAGCAGTTTCTGTGGAAACCTGAAGGGACTTTCACTCTAGGGCAAACTTGCAAAAATAAATAAATAAATAAATAAATAAATAAGTTGGGTTTGGGGGATTGCATGGCTTGGCTTTGCTGATGGCGCGTGGTGTCTGGCACCTCCACAAGGCCTGCTCCCAGAGCTGGGGTGGACTTGTCATCGAAGGCTGTGATCGACTGACCGATATTCAGTGGCTGAGGTGAAATGAGTTGTTAGTGTTGTCAGGCCTGTGCCTGCTGGAAAGTGCATCCACCTCACACCCACAAACGCAGCTGGCACTACTTGGCACTCTTGTTGGTTGCAGAATGTGGCTCAAGAACTGAATAGGCCAAAGAGGCTCACTCACTTCTCAGCCATCCAGGCTACCTCGTTTGGGGAGGCTGCAGCAGGCTGGCTGAAGTGCTGTGCCTGTGAGAGCATACACTGCAACCCATACGAACCTGAGACCTCAGGCCCTGGGGCTGGCTGAGAACTTCCCACAGAAAGCGCTATCCTTTAGGGATGCGCTGCATTCCCTCTACTGTTACCTCTACGACATGGGCTCAGAGAGCTTCCTCCTTCACATTTCAGCATCACTGCCCACAGTCCAGCCACATAGTCATAATCCCGTATTAGTGATATCACAGTTTGTTGCCATGGGGATCATTGGGATGCCAGAACCTCAGAACAATGACTTCACTGTGGATTAAGCAGGAGGGGTAGATGTTGGCATAAACATAAATATCTGTGATACATGGCAAAAATGGACAGGAAAATTCTAATAAAAACCATGAGGTGAAACCCAAGCCCAGTTCGGAAGCAAAGTATGTTTGACCCTAGTGTAAAAACTTCTCTTTAAAGGACCTGACCTAAGAACTAGCACCCAGGACCTCCAAAACGCAGCAAATGTAAACTGCTCCACTGATTGTAAGCAGCTGGGATCCTGCACAGAAACACCAGCTCGCCACAACTAGAGGAACTGAAATACAAGGAAAGAAGAAAGAGACTCAGAAAAATCAGTAAATATAAGGGGGAGAAAAACAGAACAAAAGTTAAAAGCTTGTTTCGCTCTGCAAGGAAAGCTCTTAAAAAAATCAAAGCACATCAGATGCTCTGAATCAAGTGACAAAAACAATTTAGACAACAAAAGGCTCCTCTTTCTTTCTTCCTCTCCTTAACCGGGCTCATTGAACAGATCGATTTAAATGATAATTTGTGGGGGGGAAATCCCATCCGAATTTTCTTGAATTAGATTTTCTCTTTCTTAAATTAACATGGAGTGCTTTAATGGAGATTGCTATGAAAGCGATTAGGATGGTAACAACAGCTCCTTTGGGCACTTCAGCCTCGCTATGTGTGTGCTACAGAGCCTCTAATAAGAGGCGGCTAACGAAGAGCACATCATAAAGCCATCACTCGCCCTGTCCAAAATGGTCCTTGATGTCTCTCCTTCCATGCCAGGGTGCGTGGTGGAGGGACTCTGCTATCTGGACGACATATTGTCCTTATTGTTTGACCTGAGCTTGCTTCCGCAGCAGCCCTCGAAGACATGGGAAGCCTGGAGAATCCCCAAGTTCGGAAATCATTCTCTCCGTCTCGTTGTGGGTTTTTGGTTAATTGTGGCTAGGATTCTTCGCTCTCCTCCTCACCTTTATGCCCGGCATAGAGAGCCGCCAGCTGCCGGAAGCGCGGCCCCCAGCTGCTCAGATAGGAGAAGTCCTGTTCTGAGCTGGTGGACCAGGTGTTGATGGAGCTCAAGGACGGGACAGGGGAGTCTGAGCCCTCGAAGGCGTAGGTTTGGAACGAGTCGTATGGTGGGACAGACAGATCCTTGTCCGCCTGATCCACCTTCCTGCTGATGTAGTCTCTGAACATGGAGAAGTCCAGGTCTGGGTTCTGGAACCACTGTGGGAGGGCATGGAGCTCGGAGGGCAAGTTACTAGTCATGCCCCCGTCTCCCGGCCCTCCCCCGCCGTCGCTGCCTTTGAGCTCACTGAAGTCATACAGGCTGCGTAGGGCTGACATGTCGTAGGCCTCGGTGTCCTGCTCCCCACCTCCCTCATCGTTGTACTTGATGACATTGTCCCTCATGTCCTCATCCTCCTCTGACGTCAGATGGCTCTTGTGGTGTCGCTTCAGAGTGAGGATTAGGAGAACCAGCACTGGAGAGGGAAAGAGACGTCAGTGGGGCAGCACGCCTGGGAGACGAGCTGGGGAGAGGGCAGAGAGTGAGCGTGAACGGCTCCCTCTCTAGCAGTGGAGGGGCTGCCTGCATTCAGGGCTGGTGTGCAGGGCAAGGGACATGGCGCCCAAATGGCCCATTCATGGCGGAAGAACATGCCCCCAGGGAGGGAAGACCAGAGCTGCAGCCCTCTTGGCTGGTGGGAATTGGCGTCACTGGCCAGTTCGCCAGCTGAGGGCCAGGCCCATAGCGACGACATTCTGCTGTCGCTGTCCCTGGGTCCCCAGTGGGGGACAGTGCAGGCTGGAGCTAGTGCTGGTCTCTGTGGTGTGTGCCAGAGAACTGGGGCAGCTGCATTCTCCATAGCCACCAGGGCACTCACCCCCCAGGAGGGGAAAGTGCAACAGAGATGGAAGGATGGGTTCTGAGAGAGACAAGGAGAAAAGGGGGAGCAGGGCATGGCAGCAGCAGAATGGCTGGAGGGTGATTCTGGAGCAGATGGCACAGAGTGGGAGCAGCAAGATGCAGATGAGTCCTGGATTATCAGCTATTCATCCCATCACCTTTAGCGCACTGATGTGCACTTTATTTGTTTGTGGGCAATTAGGCAGAAATTTGTTTGCACTGCGTTGGAAAATGAAACCGATGTAAAGTGCACCCTGTGGAAAGGGTTTTCTAAAGAGAGACTTCTCCAGCAATGCCCGGGGTCCTGCATGTTCCCTGACAATGCTCAGCCAGCAGGGACACCGCAGGGTGGGAAGTGACTCTGTTGATCATCTCCGTTATTTTAAACATGAGCTCCTCCCTTGACATGTGCAAACAGGCCTGTGTGTGGCGGCCTCCCTCTGCCCAGACCCAGTCTGTGCCTGCCCAAACAAGGGAGGAGGCACGCTATGTGGAGGGATCTTCCTGCCCCATGTAATCACTGCCATCCCCAGAACAGGTCTCAGCCAGACCCAGTGTCACAGGAGCCGATGACACTCCCAGGCATGGAGCCTAACGCTCAGGGAACAATTGATCAGTCAGACCAACGGGAGAGGCGGGGGCTCCTACGTATCAGAGTCATGACAGGGACTCGGACAACAATCATATTCCTTGTTTATTTAGACTTTAATGCTGACCCACCCCCACAAGGCCTTTCACTAGACAACATCTTGCTGTGTCCAAGTCTCCTGTCACTGTTACCTTCCCTGGCTTCCTCTGTGTGCTTGGGACCCTGCTTGTCTTCAGTTCAACTGTGAGCAACTCAGGGCAGGGCTCAGCTCTGGGCGTCATTGCAACAGAAACACTGTCCCTTCTCTGCATAAGGAGCTCTCTGAGATGCCAGCACAAGGGGTGTTAAAAAACCGGCTAGCACAACACTCCAGCTTTTGCCTGTGTGTCACGTGGTCACGCAGGATGCTGGTCCATCTGCAGGTGGCTTGGGACACTTCCATAAACCAAGTTCTGGAGGCTCTCGGACTTGGCATGGAATGGGCTCCATGCACGGAGGCTTCTCTGGATGGAGGGTTCCTGTCTGAAATCAGCTCGGGCAGGCTTCTCCCTGCAGGACAGGTGAATTTACTGCCTCTCCTGCTCTGCAGAAAACCATCAAGGAGTCAGGTGGCAAAGGTGAGAAGCTGCTGTCGGACCGGTGCCAAACAGCAGGGACATTCCAGCCCAGAGACAGCTGCACTCACTGATGTGTTTGTGAGAGGATAGGAGAAAGAGAAGAGAGATGTAGGGGAGGGAGGAGGGAGGAGAGGAAGAGCACGGCTAAAGAGAGGCAGGCTGGGACACTCACCGATCAGGATGAGGATGCAAACCAAGAGTGCGATGAGAGCGCCGGGGCTCAGCGTTGCAGACATGACGTAGGCTGTACTGTTACAGGACTGGATGGCCCCTGTGCTGTCACAACCACACACCCGGATGGTCAGAGTCCCCGTGCTGCTCAGGGCGGGAGGCCCACTGTCCACCACCAGAATGGGAAGGAAGTAAATGTCCTGCTCCTGGCGGTTAAAGCCCACTCTCCGCGTGTGCACCGCGGCCGTGTTGTCTGGAGAGAGCAAGAAACCCACAAGCAGTGTCACCGCCAGTGCCCACAGAAAGCTTCACCAAACAGCCCCGGCCCCTTACTGCCAGCATGAGAGAAACATGCCATCCCAACCGCCCTCCTCACCATGCTGCTCCTCCCACGCTTCCTCTGGCTCTGCCACTGGAAGAAGCAGCAATGCCTCCAACCCACCAGTGGGCCTGACATGCATTCTCAAACATGTATAGCAGGTGCCTATGCACCCAGCTGGCATGAACACTCCCACAGGAGCTGGCCTCTTCAGACTGCACTGAAAATACGGCTTGGGAGTCTGGTTTGCCTGAATCCCCACCCAAGCCCAATGGCCTGTGGCAGTCTGGGGCAGCTCCCTAAACCAAGTGCATGGCACAAAAGTGAGACTAATGGTGACAGGGAGATGGGAGGCAGCAGCAGCACATGGGTATCAAACACTCGGGTAAATAACACACGGAAAGCAGAGGAAGCACAAACATTTTCAGAAAATCTTCTGATCGCTCCAGTGTCCATGCCGAGGTTCTCCTGGAGCAAGCTGCCAGGCCTCAGACGCTGAGAGGGGATCAAAGACCGTCACAAGATCAGAGATACAGCTCCTGGGCCAACTAGCTCAGCCCCTGAGCCAGGCAGGACTCGAGGGACGCCAGCTGCAGTCTGAAACACTGTTTTCCTTGTCTCCATGTGTCAACATGCACCTGGAGCCATGGGCCAGGTCTACTGAGAGATCCCAAGGCCAGAAGGGGCCATTGTGAGCGTCTGGTCTGACCTTCTGCGTAACACAGGCCAAAGAACTGCCCCAGAACGATTTCTAGAGCAGACCTAGGTCTTAGTCTGAGGTTCGGGGCCACCTCCGAACTTCCTAAGGGGCAGGAGGAACTCTTTGTAAGCTTCCAGCCTGTCATGTTTTCTGCCACCCCAGCCTCAAGGTGCTTTAACAATATTTTAAAAACTCAATCCATACCGAGGAGAACAGAGAGTAACGACCAGCCCCCAGGCAAAGAGCAGCCAGATGCTGTAACACCAGCTGCTTACTGGGCACCGACACTGACCTGGAAACTGGGAGAGTGATTCTAGCTCATAATCCAGGCTACCTGGAGCAACAGGACTGGGGAAAGGGGATGAGGGACAGCATGGCTGCCTTTCCCCACTTCTGGAGAGTCCTGACCACGGGAAAGCAGCAGAGAGGAAATACAGGGGGAGGACCTGCACTACCAATGGAAGAATTGTAACCAAATGTCAGAAGTGGCTGCTGAATCTGCCTGCCCTCTTTACTGAAATGTAAATGGCCCACTGACAGCAGGGTGGGCTGCTGCATGCAAACTCCCTCCCCATCCCAGCTGATGTATGCTGGCCTGGCCCCTTTCTGTACCAATCAGCTTTTCGATCGGCAAAGACATCTGCTCTAATTGTGGCCGTTATGGAAATGGGCATGTGGACTGGGAGCTGTGCGGGCTGAGAAGTCACTGACGGGGCAGCACGCTGTGCGAGTCAGGGTCGATGTGCTGGCCATGCAAAGACCAGGAAGTCAGGAGTCCATGGAGCTTGGTGTTGTTCCTGCTTTGAGCAGGGGGTTGGACTAGGTGACCTCCTGAGGTCTCGTCCAAGCCTGATATTCTATGATTCTATGAGCTGTGGGCATGGCAAAGGCCTATAACCAGGAGATCGGGATAGGCCTTAGAGAAGTTGTGAAAGAGCAAGAGGAGCACAATGGAAACAAACCAATGGGCAGAGAACATTATGGCAAGGGCAGAACCCACCAGCAGCCAGGGGCCGATTTCCGTCCTGATCCGGCGGTGCAATGGGGCCAGAAACAAGAGAATCTGGCCCCATGGGAACTGCCCCAGAGTAGGGGGAATTCTTGGGTTGCACAGAGCTGGTCCAGTGACTCTACCGCTCCCCTTGGCAGGCCTGGGAGTAGTTGGGGAAAATGAGGCATGGCAGGACTATCTCAATGTTCCAGCTCTTCTTGGGATGCTGGAATAGCCCCTTGCTTAGGTAGAGGCTGGAGAAGCCAAGGCTGCTCTAACTTACACCAGGGACTATCGGAGCCGCGAAAGTGGAGCAAAGTCCTGTGCTGAGCAGTTCGGTCACACCCAAGAACTGGGGTCACGGCTCACCCTGCCACTGTCCTGATGTGTGTCAAGCCATCACTTAGTCACACACACTTTGGCCTGAACACTTTGTAGCAAGGTCCCTGTTTTCCAGGGCTTGGTCTCCAGAGTCAGACTCTGCAGCAGACTCAGGTACATTATGAGGTTTTTATTGACTAAATACACCAATGCTGGAAGCAGTCAGCACAGCTTCCCTTCTGGCACGTCTTGGGATATTCTGCGCCTCTCTCGTCACTTCCCTATTGAGGGCGGGTGACTTCCACAACTCGTACTCCTACTCTGCCTGTTGTGCAGGCTGGTCGCCCCCGTGGTCGTCTTCCATCCAGAATAACTGCAAGCGCCAGCTTACCGATCTAGCTCTCGCGTCTCATAGCCTAGCCTCACATCCCCCACATCGTTCTTAACTGGAGCAACCCGCACTAGGCCCCGTACAACCCCATTTCATTTCCTGTCACTGCGTCCAACTACTCGACCATGTCAACATCTTCATCTCCATTGCGGCGACATACTGATTTCCTTTCCTGGGGGTGCCCAAGTCGCTGTTCAGTACATGACGATGGGCTGAATTACAGTTTTATGCACTCTGCCTTTTAACTTTATTGGTATCTTTTTGTCACAGAGAACTGGGGTTGTTGGGATCCACTAGGCATAGCTACCAGGTAACTCGGGAGAGCGGAAGGCCAAAGTGTCGATGAAACTCTTTTGCTTTGGGCCTATCTGAAACCCCCAGACTCCATCTTGTGAACTCTCATCTACTTCTGTGCTAACTGCTTACATGTTAAAGTAGAAATGTATTGGTCAGTGTTTCTAGCAGATGGCTGCAGTTTCACTCACTCTAGCAGAAATAATAGAGATAAGGAGGGAACAGAGAGATAGTTAGTTTGTAGCTGTTTTCCCATATATCCCCAAGGTATTTAGTGCAAAGGGTCAAGGAACGTACCGTGTTCTCCCTTCAAAATGACAAATGTATCCGCAACAGATGTCTCTTGTATCCCCTTCCCCAAAATAATATGTATTCTGTGTAACCTGTTATCTATTGGTCAGCATAATGACGTAAAAAGGATGAGAACTGAGTTGTTTGTTACTGATTATAAAAAGGGCCTATGTCGCCCATGTAAGGTGTGTCTCCTCTGGCACGAGCCGAGGTGCACCCTCTCAGCTGACTGACAAATAAAGAACCTGGTACCTGTCTTTATGTCTCTCCGTGCCTCCTTGGTGTAATTAGGTAAGCTCCGGGGGGAAACGAGCCCTATTTGGCTAACAGGGTCAGCCCCCACCACGCTCACCACGCAGCTTTGGTTTTGTTCCAAGTATCACTCAGGAGGTCACCATCAGCAGCAACCACTGACCCCGGTATTTAAATACTTTCACGCTTCTAGGCAATCGGCCTGTGATGTCCTTTATGGTGAGTCCTCCTCCTGCAGTTAGCACAGCCGGTCTTACCAGCCTTCACTCTAAGCCCAGCCCACTCACAACTACGTTGCCACTGTTCAAAGTTGGCTTGTAGGGTCTCACAATCTTCCGCACACATCTCTGAGTCCTCAGCGAACAGCATGTTCCCAAGCAGCTAGCTCCCTTCCTATCTTCTCATTTATCACGTCCATGACAGGCACAAACTGAAAGGGGCGCAACGCTGACCCCTGAGCTCCAGTACTTACTGGAAATTCTCTCCTGTAGCCCCTGTTAGTTTGGACCAGGCCAGTCCCACCACTGTACATATCCGGGGTAAGACAAAAGTACCTTCTGGCACACTGGCTCTTGCGAACTCCACCAGGCTGGTTTTGTTGGTAGACAATCATACGCCTTTTCCAGGCCCACAAAGACCATACCCAGCTGCTGTCTCTTCTCTGAACTTCTCCATGAGTATTTGTAGCACAAATTCAGCATCAGATGTGCTTCTTCCCGACATGAATCCATATGGACTGTTCCAAATTTAAACCATTCCACAGAGACGCTTTTCAAAAGCCTTCTACCACACCTTTATAGCATGTGACATCAGCTTAAGTGGGGGATAACAACACACACAGTGTAATATCTCCTTTATGTTTAAAAACAGGCAACACAAAGCTTTGATGCCATTCACCTGGCGTTTTCCCTTTCTTCAGGGAGATTGCCCCCCGTTATCAGTTTGCCACAGTTCTCTGTATTACCAGCGGATAACTGCACTGCAGACATTGTCAGGGGAACCAGAGGCTTTGGCACCTGGGCAGGGGGCAGCTGGGATGTCCAGCACATGGGAAACAGGAAAAAGGCATCTCCTCTTCTCCTTAGGGCACAGAACCTGCTTTAAAGAGCTCACTCTCACTCCGAATGCGAAACACAGGGCAACAGATTAGCTAGTTACCCATATAGCACATGCCATAATGCTGATGTTAGTCTCAACTCAGACAGGGCCAACGTTCACAGGGATTCCTTTGAATAGACACCACACAGACAGATACTGATTTTTTAACCATGTTTCAACATATTATAATTTCCCCTAGGATATGTCATCCATGTGTCCATGTGAGTGACAAGGTGGGTGAGGCCTCCCTGCAATTGAGCCCCGCGAGCCTGGATCAGTGGCCGTGGCCGAGCAACCAGGTCTTTCATTGTGGTGTAGACGCACCCTTTGCGACTCACGTGCCATGAGCTTCGTAATTCTCAAGTTGTTGCTCTTGTGGGATGGCCAGCCTCAGGGTATGTTACACTGCAATGGGGCTGGCCTGGGTCAGCTGGCTTGGGCTGCAGGCTATTAAATTGCAGTGTAGACCTTGCAACTCAGGCTGGAGCTGGGCTCAGAGGTCGCATGGGCGGGCGGGTGTCTCAGAGCCTGGGGTTCCAACGTGAGCCCCAATGCCTACACTGCTATTTTATAGCCCCACAGCCCAAACACCATGAGCCCTGTCACTTGACCAGGGCTCTGAGACTCGGTGCCGCAGCTTTTACTACCATGTAGACGCACCCTCCATTTCTGGGGTCGCCTGATAAAACATCTTTCATGAATGGGACGGAAAGCGACATCTCTGAGGCGGGGGATGCTGTGAGAGGAAGCAGCAGCCTGTCTGTAGGAGTAAATGCTGAGGAGCCGCCATGACTGTGAAGTTTTGTTTATTGTTATGCGAACCACTTGCATAGTAATAAGATCCTTAGCTTGCTGCTGCTGCCTCAGCTCGCTGTGGTGTAGCAGGACAAAGGGAGGTATAAACAATATTAACATCACTGTCATAGCAGGGGACTAGGACTCCATCTCTGTCCAGTTTAGCTAGACACCAAGTTAGGTGCTTGGCACTGTGAAGTGACAGGATGGAGAAGCACACTGTTATATTAATTGTAATAGAACACTTGCCAGTCCATGGGAAACTCTGAAGTTCTGCCCATCTGGACCCAGTGGACATACCAGCAGGGAATATGCACAAGTCTACTAATAAGCCTGAGAACTTGGGGTAGAGAAATCTTGGCTCAGTGGGTCTGACCCTGGCCCCTGTTTGGGGCTTTCTGCTCACCGCCAGATCTGGGTGAGGGACTGATGCCAGGCCAGCTCTCGCTCCGAGATGTTTCTCAGATAGGAGTTTTGTACTTTGGAGCTGTTCCAGTGTCTCTGGCAGACACCTATTTAGCTCTTTGTAAATATGTACTTAGCACCAGTTCCTAGTGTTGTTTGGGAAGCACATCAGAATGCTGGCAACACCCATTTTGTTTACAGTCAGCTCCAGCTCACGTTAGAGAAAGACCTGCTACAACAACACACCGATTTCAAAATGATTTGTATAAGTACAGAATACAAATACGTGTGAGTCCCTCAGTGAACGGCACCTACTCACTTCAGCTCTGATATTGATGGAACAACACATGCAGCACTTTGAATCACTACGTCCATAACCCCCCAACTCCCCCACAAAGGAAAGAGGAAGCATTTTGATTGTTCTGTCCACAAAGTCAAAACAAAAGCAGCCAACAACATTTAAATATCACACAGACTGTCAGGCAGCTGCCTGACCGAGCTCCAAAAGGCACAGCCCATAGAAGGGTCGGAGAACTTCAACAGATACACATAACTCAGTGGCAGAGAGTTAGACAAAATTAAAAGACTACAAAACTCTTTATTTCAAACTGCTTAACACACTGTTTTCTCTCCCTGAGCAGGGCCAAGCAAGCACCGGATCCAGAGCGGAGACCCACACAGATCTTCATGGCTATAACAAAAGCAGAAAAGGCCTGGTAGTTCATTTAGCTCATCACCAAGCCAATGCCGGACTACTGGTTAGACAGTCTCAGAGTTTCAACATTAGGCACTTTCCCCAGATATTCAGCCACATTTCCCTTTTCTCAGTTTAATCCCATAACTAACCCCACATCCCCTCCTTCTCTCCTTGCTTGGTGTTTACATCCTTCAGTAATTTGTAGAGTGTTCTCCTGGCCCCTCTCCTTAGCTGTTGCATAGCCAAATAGTCAGATGTATCCCTCTGTCGTCACAGGTCAGTCCTCTCCTCTGGCCCCATTGTCATCATCTTTGTAATGGCTCTTCTCTGAACATCCTCACATTTGCTAATTCCTTTGCAGAACTGAGATGCCTTAAGCAGAGGGCAGTATTCTCTCAGCAGGTACCGTCCCACCAGTGCTGTGCTGCAGATGATCATTGTGAATATAGACCAAAGGGGTCAAAATCATCTTCTTGATCCACAGCTTTTCAACTTTGAGGTGACAATGAGGTTATCTGTATGGTGAAGTATTTGGGGCTCTTCCATGCTTGCATGTGTTTGCTGCCTGGCACACGCTAGGCAGTACTCTTGCATGCATCATCCTCTGCTTGTGAAGCCCACAAACCATTTTTTCCCCCCGCTACCATCATACATTTCAAGCACTTCCCTTCTGTGCTGTCCCCAGATTGCCACATACTGCCCTCCTACTAATCACCTGGGTGATTGCTTCCCACATACGCGACATCACTTTTCCAGAGAGTCTCCCCTATTATTTCCTGCCCATGTCTTGCTCGCCTTGAGGACCAGACTAATAAAACAGGGCCCAAACCTGCCGTGAACAAAGTGTCCAGAACCCAGCCCTTGTTACTGGTACAGAGGAGGAAAGTTTGGGAACACAAGTGATAACCATGTCACAAGGCATAACCAGGTATAGTAAAACAGGTAAGTCTCTCAGAGTCTTTCTGCAAACAAACTCTGCTGAGGGCAGCAAGAGCTCTTTTTTCATAAGTCGATCTAAAATAGGAGAAAAAAGAAAGCAGATGAGAGCAATCAAATCCCCGGGTTGGATTTTCAGATCCTCGCTCCTCCTGCACTCGCCGGGCCAGAATAAGCATCTGTCTTCCCCTTCTCGAACAGCTGTTCCACACCTTTAGTATCCCAGGACATGCAGACTTTTTACAGTATATAACTCCCAGGTCAGTAGGCAACCATACTGCAGTTGTAGCTTCCCTCTGCCTTAAAGGTTTCTCTGAAAAGAATAAAATTCCCTTCTCTGACTTCTGTGGCAGGGCTCAGGTCTGGTGGGAAAGAATTCTTGATTGTTTGCATTTTACTTCTTCCTTACCCAAAATTCTCTGAGCTTCAGGCATCATTATTGCTCTGGCCCCATTGCCTTTTTCTTTGCCTGGGTGGGGATGAAGTGCTCCCTTTCCTTCTCTGTCAGATCAGTTTCTATGTCATGCAGAGTGGGTAACGGAATCTCCACTGGAGCTGGAGTATCTGTTACCTCTATCCTCAGGCACTCCCAGAATCCTGATTGTCAAGATTTCCAAGTCTTCCATCGCCCATTATGCTGCTCTTAATTAGACCTTTAGAGAGCTGAGACATCTGCTTGTCTAGCCCCTAAGCTTTGGAGTCGGTAGGCTCCATGTGTCACTCCGTATTAGCTACCAGACTTTCCAGGCTGCTGAGATGAGATTCCCTCTACTCTCCCTTCCAATGCAGTTAGTATTTCTTGGAGAACATGATTTTTGGCCATAATTGTCTCAAATGCTTCTCTAATCAATTTGCTCAGGCCAGGCAGAGCCAGCAGAGGAGAGGCAGGAGTCCTAGGATGGTGACAACATCTGGAAGGCCGCAGACTGGACGGGGCAGAAAGTCAGCTTTTTCCATTCTATCTTTGCCTTTAGGCAGCTCGACTGTTGTTCTGCTTCCTTCTGGACATGGCCACCCACTGGCTGTGCTTCTGCGAGGAGTGTAGAACAATGCCGCACCGCTGGAAAGGTTCACTTCAAAGCTTCATCTTTCAACACAGCGCTAGCAGATGGTGCTATGAGTGAAGCAGGCTCACTTTGCTGTGTTAGAAGAACAGGGCCCATGTGGCTTTGTCAGGATGGACTCTGAAAGTCCTGTGGGATAGGAGCTTGTATGGGAACTGGGTCAGAACAATACAACAAAGAAACTGGCACAGAATGTGAGTAAGCGCTCAATGAGCTCTGCCCCGACTCGCGGTTTTGCAGCTCAGCAGGAAAGTGAGTGAGCGCCCTGCAAACACCCAGGAAGAGCAGCAGCAAAGCAGGGTGACCCCTGCGGATACAAACGAGTGAACCATTACCAAAGCCCCTGGCTCTCACAGACAGGATAAGCAGTAAGTCAGCCAAAGCAAATAGTCCCCTACTGGTCCCCTCGCTTTAGGCCCTTTCTTTCTCTGATCAAGCATCAGCATTTCTGGAGGGCAACCAGGGCTCAGCCAAGGAAGCTGGGTCGATCGTAGCAACAGAGTGGGTGTGGCAGAGAGGGTGTGTATGAAGCAGCGAGTGTGGAGAGCGCAGGAGGAATGGGAATATTAATCAGGGTCCTTATTTAAAAGGCCCCTTGGTGGGTCGTGTCTGGGGGCCGGCCACACGCCTTGGGAAGGGGGAGAAGGGACATGTGCCGCAGCAAGGCCTGGCCCCTGGGTGGGTCGTGTCTGGGGGCCGGGCCACACGCCTTGGGAAGGGGGAGAAGGGACATGTCCCGCAGCAAGGCCTGGCCCCTGGGTGGGTCGTGTCTGGGGGCCGGGCCACACGCCTCGGGGAGGGGGGGAATGGACATGTGCCGCAGCAAGGCCTGGCCCCTGGGTGGGGCAGGCTGTGTCTGTGGGGACGTGGCTCTTCTCTCACTTTTTTATTCACACCCTCATAGATCAAGCTCATGGTCCCTGTGAGACTCCAGACCAGCCCTAGCATCCGTGCCCCAAGCAGGGAGCCCCTCGGTGACTTTTCAGGCTCCATGGGCTGAAGCATGGAGGGCAGGAGACTGTCTCTCCCCTCTGCTCTCAGTGACCCTCTGTGGGGCCCAGCAGCCTGGAGCCTCCAGGGAGGGTGGCAGAGGAAGGGGGGGCTTTGCCCGCTGTTCCAGCTGCCGGTGGATTAGCGGCTCTGGAGCATGGGATGGTGGGGCTGGCTGAGCTCATTTCCCATATGAAAGTGGGGCCTGAGTGTAAAACGTTGGAGCTTCTGCACTTCCTGGCTTGTGTTTCTGGTGCTGCAGAACAAGGACAGCGGCTGCGCTGCAATGATGAAGTCCCAGGGCCGGTTTCAATCTCCTTCTAGCACAGCATGGCTCAGAGTGGCCTCTTCTCTCCAGTCTGCTGCCACCCCACTGCACTTGCTCCATGCGTTGGGAGGTGCAGGTGGTTACTGTGGACGACTTGGGGCTGCACATGCAGAGGTATCACATCTCAGCAGGGAGCTGATCGTCCCTCTCTGTGAAGGGCCTGCAAAATGGCCCCTGGATCTTGCGTTCAGGGCTGGGCACCTCAGTTCCAGAATGAGGCTGATTAATTGGAAGGTTCAGAGAAAAGCAACAAAAATACCAAGAGGGCTGAAGGGGCCGAATAAGGATGCAGAGCCAGCTAATGAGAACCGGCAGCTCTGCTAAGAGAGTGAACGTGCCGGCGGGGGAGCGGCCTGGGGAACTGTTCAGAGTGGGACAAAGGGGTGTAAACTAGGAGCAAAGGGCGACAGCAGCAAAGGAAAATGGGGCCTGAGGCAATGTGATGTCTACATTGTGCGGCTGCCCCACAGCACGGACTACGGGGTGGGGGGGTGTCAATTACACAGCACACCAAAGCGCTGAGCTCTAACTGGGCCATGTGGACGCTGTGGGCACAAACTAAACGGTACCTTCTTCGCGTTAAAGTCGCCCTTGTTCAAACAGTGTCACACTTTGGTGTGCCTGGCAATTCGCACCCCTGTAGGCCGCACTGTGGCGCGGCATGGACACAGCCAGACTCAGACTCCATTTTCCTTTGCTTTATGTCAGCCCTTTGCTCCTGGTTCATACAATCATAGAACCATAGAATATCAGGGTTGGGAGGGACCTCAGGAGGTCATCTAGTCCCACCCCCTGCTCAAAGCAGGACCAACCCCCAACTAAATCATCCCAGCCAGGGCTTTGTCAAGCCTGACCTTAAAAACCTCTAAGGAAGGAGATTCCACCACCTCCCGAGGGAACCATTCCAGTGCTTCACCACCCTCCTAGTGAAAAAGTTCACACCCTCTTGTCCCACTGGCCCCGTAGGCACCACTGCGGCACAGTGTAGACAAGCCCTGCATATCAGAGACCCCCGAGAGGGAGTGCCATCACTTGGGCCATTGAATGCAGTGCTGGAGAGAGCCCTGGAGAATGGACTGCAGGGTGCAGCTCCGCCTGGCCCCCGGGGGACAGGATGGCAGGGACAGACCCTGGTCTCTGAGGGATAGGCTGGGCTGGGCCCTGACAGGGCTTTTGTCATTCTGACTCTGAGTCCTGCCTGGTTGGGCACTCTCCCATCCATGGCCACTGGCCGTAATGTCTCCTGCATGTCCTCTCTCCTCTGCTGGATGCTGTCTGGGGTCACCGATCACTAGCCAGGCCCATCTGGGGACTATGGCCAAATCACTGTCCTGGCGAATTACAGAGAGCAACCTCCTGCCTGAACACCCAGGGGGAGCTGGCTCTGGGGATGGCAGGAGGCGGCCCAGGAGCCATCATGCTGCCATAGGCAAGATGGCTCAGGGGTGCCGGGAGACACCACGTCCTGCAGCACTCCGGCTCCCAAAAGCCTGCTGACAATTGTGGCATGTACGTAAGAGGACGGGCTGAGCCATGACCTCATCTCCACGGGAGGCATGGTGACCGACTCCCCTTAAGCACTCAAGGGAGTGCAGGAGTGTGTCTGCTCTGCTCCTGTGGGGGTTTCTAGGCTGGGGAAGGGGCTCCCCGCCCTCACCACACAGTATGCTGCCTCTTCTCCTGGCTCGTGTGCAGTGGTTGTGAGCAAAGCTATTGGCCTAGCCCCACTCCTCTCTGCAAAGCCCATGTAAATAGTCCCATGGGGGTGAGGTTCGGCTAGGAGGGCAGAGCCCCCCCTCCAGAGCACACCCATGCAGGGGGTGGGGCAAGGGAGATGCCTAACTGTGGATCCGAAGGGCGGACTGTCCCATCTCCCTGGGCCTGCCCCAAGAACCGCTGTCCATGGAGCCTCCACAGGGTGCACTCTGGGTAGTCAGAACCCGCCTGCATTAACTCTCAGCATCCTGCCCCTCTCTCGGCTGCTCAGCTGCCATGCCTGCCTGCAGAAGTGGGGGCAGGATCTGGGCCATTAATTTTTAAAAGGAAATAATTTTCACTCTGGGCCCTTCCGTTTTCCCTGGTGTTTTGCCATCTTCTGCGGAGCATAATTTTAACTGGGTTAGATGCTACGGCTCAGTGGCCACCTTCCATCCCTCCCCTATTAGGTTTAGGCATATCCCAGCAGTTCTCAGCTCTAGCACATCTCTGTAGGATCCCTGGAAGCTTCTCTCAGCTAGTAGAATAGAGGCATGCCGATCCCCACTTGCAGCTAGGGACAACACCTTTGCATTCTGCCACCAGTAGGACAATTTGGCATTTGGTGTGTGCAAACAAATGTCACTTTCTAATAGCTGAAAATCTAATGCTCTGCTGACCACAGCCTCCTAATCCCATCCAGTCCCTCATCAAAATCCCACTGTTTCTGCCAGGAGCCTCTCTGCTCAGCCTGACAAACTCTTATACAGGGTCAAAGATGGAGAACATTTCCTGAGAGGATTTTGGTCCCTGTCATGCTGAGAGGATGAGTTACGCTCCTGATGTTGCTTTCTGCTGCCTAACAGGAAGTGAGAGAAGTAGGTGCAAAAAGATTTAACCAAGAGCTTAGTGAATCCATCTGTGCTGACATCCATCAGTGTCACTCCTTGGCTGCAGAAGCAATATTTATAAATCACGTTTCAAAACGGGCTACAAATTTGTACAAAGAAACAGATGGGCTGGTGGGTAGCAGTTTGTCACCACTGATATTTATATAGAGAAGGAGACAGAGTGCAAGAGGGGCTGAGCCCGGGAGAGAGACCGCAAGAAGGGGAAGAGAGAAACTGAAGGAGGCTATAGCAAGGGAATGAGTAGGACCGGAAGGGAACCAAAGAAGAGCATGCTGGAGAAATTAGATTGGTGGGGCGGGGGGAGGGGGGTGAAGAGGGGGAATTGGACAGAAGCAAAGGAGGGGAGACAGAGTGAAAGAGTGCAGTAATAATACATCCACCAGCAGCTTCCGGTTCTTATTATCTAATAAGCCATTGCTCAGCGACGCGTACGCCAGGGTCTCCAACAGCCCTCGGAACAAGCCCTGCAATTAAAGCTTGTTTCCAACCAAGGCAGAGAGGTGCTGGGTGATGCTGGCTTTTACTCCTTGTTTAGTGAGATGCCACAAGGAAAGTTTCAGGGATCACTCAGATTAATTTGCTCCAGCAGAGTGAGCCTCATCGTGCTCTCTGAGGAATCAGCAATCCCTTGCAGTGTCAGAGCAGAGAGTCTGGAGAAGGAGCCGGGTGCAAGCAAGTCCAGGGCTGCCCGAATCCCCGGGTTCCTCTTGGTTTGAAGCCCGTTGGTGGAGAAGCCCAGAGCAGCATGAACATGGAGCACAAATGCCCACACACTGGGGGAAGAGGGCTCTGATCATCTGAAATATTTATACGCATGAAAATGAGGTTGGAAAATCACTAATGCAGCAAAGGGCCACAGCAGATGCAGGGAGCTACAGAGCAACCTCCTATCAGGGAATGCGCTTGGATAAGTGTAACCTGACTGTGTCAAACAGCCCTGGCTCCCATGGGGGAGAATCCTGCCTCTCAGCCTGTCAGAACATTTGGAAGACATTAATGACGTAATAGACACAGGTGGATATAATTTACTTGGAGTTCAAAAAGTTTTTGATAAGGTCCCTCATAAGAGGCTATGAAGGAAAATAACATAGGGCATGGGGCAAAATCTTGTGGAGGATTAAAACCTGGTTAGATGATAAAAAAAACTAAGAGACTCCATGAATAGCTGCCCCAAGAGTGGAGAGAGGTTAATTGAGGGTCACCTCGGGTCAGTAATTGGACCAGTGTTATTTAACATACAGTGAAGAGACATTAGTTTCTCCACAGTTAAGAGTGAAGCTTTTAATTGCAACCTGGATTTTGATGCTCTGAACTAGGCCAAAACCAAACCAATCTGCCTGAAATGTCATAGACAGGATTTTAGGAGGGGATAGAGTTCTTCTGGAAGGCAAATTGGATCAAGTTATGGGGAGATGAAGGCTGCAAAAATGGAGGTGGCTTCATTTTCTGAAAACTTCCTTTACCTTTTGTTTTGTCTCCCTCCAACATGGTGCCTTTGCCTAGTGGGCAAGCTTCAGGGGATAAATGGAAGGTAAATGTTTAGTAGAAGGGTTTTAAGATGCCCCCAGCCACTTGGGTTCCTAGCTGAGCCTGCAATGTGGCAGGTATCCCTCAGATCCACTTACAATTCGCAGTTGGACTCAGCAGAAATGTCAGTCAACCAATAGGAAACTAGATCTGATACCAGGCAGCACCCTCCACCACTCCAGAGTGCATCTTCCCAGGCAAATACAGGGACATGAAGCTCATAGTGTTTAATGCCAAATCAACAGTAAATAAGACCATGACTATCAACAAGACCCCAGATCTGCTGAGACCAGGCCCAACAACATTACAGCCCTGGTGGCCCTTGCCCGTCCCATCTCCACGCTACTCAGTGCATCAGAACCAGAAATGAACACTCAGAATGGCAGAAGGCAGGACATGCATGCAGCAACCCTAATATTTCAGCTCACCCCAAATGCAACAAGGGATCTATTGGGCCCACGCATCTACCGTCTTTGTGAGGCCAGACACTCTTACACTGGGGTTCTGCTGTCCACATGCCCCTAGAGGGTGTGAATTTCCTAACAGAGATAGGTGTCAGAGGGGTAGCCGTGTTAGTCTGGATCTGTAAAAGCAGCAGAGAGTCCTGTGGCACTTTATAGACTAACAGACGTATAGGAGCATGAGCTTTCGTGGGTGAATACCCACTTCTTCGGATGCATACTGCTCTAACAGAGATAGCAGACAATGACTCTTGGGGCAAGTCTCCTAGACTTAATGAACCACATCAGTGCCCACAGACAGCACCTCTGGGCCCCTGGATGGAGAACTCATGTCTGCTCTTTTCACCATGGGATTCTCTCCAGTGGTACCAGACCCACCTATGTTTGACCACGAGATGCCACTGGAGCAGCTCAGATAACTACAGGAGCAAGCAGCAACACGTGATGGCTCCACTCCTCCCTTATGCATCAGACTCAGGTCATATCAGGCAGCTGCACCCCACCCCTACAGCTCTCACCTTCAGAGTCCCACTAGCCTTTCGTCCGGTCTCTGCTAAACGCCGGAAGCTGCTGAGATCACACAGCTTGAACAGACAGAGGATAGCATGTCTGCCCGGCATACAGCAGCAGGGAGAGAAGAAAATTGCATTCTGGGATGTATTTTTAAAAGAGAAAAAATATAATGCTGAAAACATTATTTTGACAGTCTGTAAAGCAAAGGGGCAGTCTAGGTCATGTCATCTGGGTCCTGAGAAGGGCAGTGGAGGGTTAGCCAAATGGCAAGACTGAACAGGTGGCAAGGCGCTTGAGTGCCGGAGTTATTTGGCCTGCGGTAGAGGAGAGTTAGCAGGGACTGGCAGAGAGATTCTGAATCATCAGGTGACCAAGCCCTCCAAAGAGACGCTTGCTGAGATTCAGTGAAAGAGCAGAACAGTCAGACCCAATGAAAGGAAATGCTTCTTAGTGCACCATAGAGGGAGCGGGTGGAACCTATGCCGCAAGAGGCCCCTTGAGTCAGTTACTCTGGCAGACTATTAACAGTGTTGGGAGGTTTGTAGGCTAAGACCAGGTTGACACTAGCTTTGCCAGTGTAGCTATTCTGAGCAAAGCACTCCTAGTGTGGACAGAGCTGCACTTTTGCCAGTACAGCCTATTCCAGTCCCCCGAGCGAAATAAGCTACACTGGTAAAAGCACAGTTTTGCTGGTATAACTGCAAGAGGCTTTGCCAGCACCACTCTGTCGATCAGGGACCACATCTCTTCACACCCCAGCCAACAGAGCTATGCCAGCAGAAGTTTGTAGTGTAGGCCTGGCGGTAGACTAAGGCTTTGTCTACACTACACAGCTTTTAGTGACACAGCTGTGTCGCTAAAAGTCGGGAAGTGTAAACGCTGTTTGTCAGCACTTTTGCTGACAAAATACGTCCACCCCTGAGCTGAGTTTGCGTTGTCAACAGGAGAGCACTCCTGCCGAAAACGAGCCGTTTATACTGCCACTTGCCATGGCAAAACTTGTGTCTTTCAGGGCAGGGCGGGGCTTTTTTAAGCACCTGTGAACGACAAAAGTTTTGTCGTTCAATTGACAGTGTAGACCAAGCCTCAGTGTGAAAAGATTTCCTATTTCAGGGCACACCCTGACAAGCGGCAGACAAAAGCAGGGTTTTTTCCTGCCAGCTCTGAACAATTGGCCAGGCATGTTGTGGTTGTTTCCACCTCCCCCTGAAGCACTAACAATGGCAGACAGTGCCAGAGGTGCTATAAGAGACTGGACAGACTGGCAGAGTAATGTAAGCTAGTAACTCCTTACGCTCCAAAAAGCAATAGACTGACATGTCTTAGGCCATGTCTACACTAGCGCGCTGACAGCAGCACAGCTGTAACACTACAAGATCGCTTGTGTAGCCGCTCTGTGCTGATGGGAGAGCATCTCCTGCTGACATAGCACTGTCCTCACCAGTGCTTCTGTCGGTGTCACTCGTGTGTGTTTTTTCTAAGGCTGTCGATTAATCGCAGTTACTTCACACAATTAACTAAAAAAACCCAATCACGATTAATCGCAGTTTTAATCGCACTGTTAAACAATAGTATACCAATTGAAATTTATTTAATATTTTGGATGTTTTTCTACATTTTCATATATATTGTATTCTGTGTTGTAATTGAAATCAAAGTGTATATTATTTTTATTACAAATATTTGCACTGTAAAAATGATAAACAAAAGAAATAGTTTTTCAGTTCACCTCATACAAGTACTGAAGTGCAATCCCTTTGTTGTGAAAGTGCAATTTACAAATGTAGATTTTCCGCACCCAAAAACAAAACAGTGTAAAACTTTAGAGCCTACAAGTCCACTCAGTCCTACTTCTTGTTCAGCCAATCGCTAAGACAAACAAGTTTGTTTACATTTACAGGAGATAATGCTGCCCTCTTCTTGTTTACAATGTTACCTAAAAGTGAGAACAGGCATTTGCATGGCCCTTTTGTAGCCGACATTGCAAGGTATTTACGTGTCAGATATGCTAAACATTCGTATGCCCCTTCATGCTTCGGCCACCATTCCAGAGGACATGCTTCCCTGCTGATGATGCTCGTTAAAAAAATAATGCGTTAATTAAATTTGTGACTGAACTCCTTGGGGGAGAATTGTATGTCCCCTGCTCTGTTTTACCCGCACTCTGCCATATATTTCATGTTATAGTAGTCTCGTATGATGATCCAGCACATGTTCATTTTAAGAACACTTTCACAGCAGATTTGACAAAACGCAAAGAAGGTACCAATGTGAGATTTCTAAAGATAGTTACAGCACTCAACCCAAGGTTTAAGAATCTGAAGTGCCTTCCAAAATCTGAGAGGGACGAGGTGTGGAGCATGGTTTCAGAAGTCTTAAAAGAGCAATACTCCGATGCGGAAACTACAGAACTCAAACCACCAAAAAAGAAAATCAGCCTTCTGCTGGTGGCATCTGACTCAGATGATGAAAATGAACATGTGTTGGTCCGCACTGCTTTGGATTGTTATCAAGCAGAACCTATCATCGGCATGGACGCATGACCTCTGGAATGGTGGTTGAAGCATGAAGGGACATATGAATCTTTAGCACATCTGGCATGTACATATCTTGCGACGCTGGCTACAATAGTGCCATGAGAACGCCTGTTCTCACTTTCAAGAAGAGGGCAGCATTATCTCCTGCAAATGTAAACGAACTTGTTTGTCTGAGCGATTGGCTGAACAAGAAGTAGGACTGAGTGGACTTGCAGGCCCTAAAATTTTACACTGTTTTATTTTTGAATGCAGTTTTTTTGTACATAATTCTACATTTGTAAGTTCAACTTTCATGATAAAGAGATTGCACTACAGTACTTGTATTAGGTGAATTGAAAAATGCCATTTCTTTTGTTTTTTTTACAGTGCAAAGACTTGTAATAAAAAATAAATATAAAGTGAGCACTGTCCACTTTGTATTCTGTGTTGTAATTGAAATCAATATATTTGAAAATGTAGAAAACATCCAAAAATATTTAAACAAATGGTATTCTATTATTAACAGTGCGATTAATCGTGTAGGGTGAAGCCCCCAGCCTCTCAGTGCATCTTTTCCAGGGGCATGGCCTGCTATTCTGCTCAGCGTGTCTCTGCTCTGGGTGGGGGCTGCTTCACTGCGTGTGGGGGAAATCAAATATACATAATGGTGAGGCTGTGCTCTCTCTGCAGGACTGAGAAAGGAAAACAGGCCCCCCATCACGTCAGAGCCACAGAGTAGCTAACAGCAGCTGAGAATCTGCTGGCTAGGAAGGAGTGAGGTGCAGCCTGCAGCAGCCAGACACAAAGAGGCTCATGAGAGCGCCTGGTCTTTGCCAGCAAAGAATTCTGGTGGGACAGGCTCCTAAGAAGGGCCTGTGTGGCTCAGGCAGCTGCTCGAGAAGGGCTGGATCTGCACCGATCGGAGGTGAAAGGTCTGCGGGGGAACAGTCCGGGGAGCCTGCTGCATCACACAGCACTTCCCAAGGTGACCAGCCTTTCCTGCTCCCCGTTCTTGGCACAGGTCCCAGGCCATGCAGCCACCAACTGGAGAGGAAGGGAGAATAGGGCAGAAGGGAATTGATGAGTGGGAAGGAGGACGACTCACCCTGGATATCCAGCAGAGAAAAGTGGTGGTTGTCAGTGGCTTCCGGGGCCAGTGTGAAGTAGAAGCGATGGCCACTCTGAGGCTCATCACGATCCACGACACTTATTGTCTGAATTAGCTACAAGAAGAAAGCAGAGGTCAGAGCTGCTTCCCTGGGGCTGAGGGAGAGGTCTCTGCCTGGGGGCTCCTCGCAGCACTGGGAATGGGCAGCATCTCCCTCAAGAGAGGGATGGAAAACCTTTGCCAGTGCCATCAGATTCAGCTATTCAGCTCCTTCCACGCACCTGCAGCTGGGCAGGAAGGGAATGGCATTGCTCCCACCCACACCGCCCCCGGGCACACAGCACCCTTCTCTTCCTGAAGGGTCAGCTCTCCTCGAGGGAGAGGCAGTCGCAGCTCCACAAGCATGGCTGCCAGAGTAGTTGTGAGAAGAAAATTGCTCCCCAAAGTCACACTCCATCAGGGTGAAGTCCTGTCCCGACCTGAGCAGTCAGAGAACAGTGTCAACTCCTTAACCCTGAGGCGGGCCTCACCATGGGCCTCACAGCTGCGTGCGCTTCCCAGAGACACAGACACCCGGTCAGGATGTGCCAGGCCTAATGCAGACGTTCACACGCAAACACTGCACGTGGCACAATGCTGACTGGGAGCCAGGCGTTCGGATTACCTGGCCGGGCTTGGCATCTTCACATACCGCAGCCTCGTACGGCGTGGCCAGCTCGGGTGGGTTGTCGTTCACATCCAGGATTCGGATACGCAGAGATGCTCTAGACACCTGGGAATGATTGTCTGAAACAAAACAAACACACAACGTCGTTGGTGAGCGTCCTCTGCCAGCAGCAGGGAACTTATCCCATCTCTTTGTTCTGTCAGCAACCCCTGTGGTCAGTCACACAGGTGACTCCCCAGGTCTGAGAGCCCCACCCTAAGTATTTATTCGATTTCTAACACAACCATCAACACACCTTCCAGCTGCCTGGTACGCAGATTAGCTCAAGTGTGATGCAAACGTTTCCCCCACAGTTCAGCAGCATCTGTACAGCATCCCTCAGCAGCACCAGCCGAATTTCCATGTGTGAGACTCAACTGCTGAGGACTGCAGCACTGCAGCTAACAAGGTGCCTCTGTCAGCAAGCGCTAGCTTTTATGGTGCATGTGAATTCCAGTGGCAAGAACCTGCCACTGATCCAATGGTGAAGATCTACCCCTTGGCCAGCTCCCACAAGCTTCACTCTTGAGACTGACAGATGTGGGCATAGGCAGAGGGGATCTGTGAGACTAGACCATCAAGGGCTGAAGGCATCACCTCAGTGAAACTTCAGTAAAGCTGAAATGAAAGTGCAGTTGGAAGGGGAGAGAGTTACAAATCAATACAAAAATCGTGGCATTAACAAACCCCATTCTATGTGTCACATTCAGTCCCTTCCCTTCCTGCTGCTCCCCACTCCCCAGCCCGTGCCTGGACATTCGTTAGAATGCCAGGTCCTTGGCCCCAGGGCTCCTGTGTGCATTGCTGGTGAAGCATCCAGTTCACTTTGAGCTCTACAGGAATGATGGGTTTGTAGATAATCACTGGCACCTGGAATCTTACCTGGGTGTGACCTGGCAGCCAGTGCAGAGCACCGGGCACAGGTAATGTGTCTGCATGAGTGTGCCCTGCTCAGAAGGATGTGGGGGAGGGGGGGAAGGGACAGTGCACTTACAGATGGTGTCCAGGGACTACACCTAGATCTCAGAGATAACCACTGTCTCTGACCATGACCTCCAGGATAGTTACGTCCCACTGGAACCAGGAAGCTGTTAATTGTTAACGGGAGGCTTGTGAGTGCAGGAGGTATGTCCTTATAGGAGCCAGACTTGGACTATGGAACTCAGTGCCACAAGAGATAAGAGTTTCACCAGGTCCGGAGCTAAATGCAAAACTCAGCTCTGAGATTCAGTTTTCCTGCAATAAGCTCTTCCCATAGATACACACACGCACTGTTAAAATCAATGCTATAAACCAGTCAAGCTGTGCTCCCAACAGACTGGCAAGTGGGAGACAGAGAGAGGTTGCCAACGTTAATTCTATTTTTAAATCTTTGGGAGGCCCCAGATATGATGATGATGGGAGCTATGTACGTCCTGGATAGAGAGATTCTAAGGCAGTCCAAGGGCCAGCTCGCTGTGGTCATCTAGCACAGGGCTTCGAGGCACTGATGGCTGGGGCAAAGTCTGAGAGAAGAGAATGCAAACTCCTGGCAGAGGCATTTCTCCCCATTACATTCAGGCTGGGCAGAGCCCGGGATGACGAACCCCTTTGGCAATAGCTGAGCAGATGCCCTCACTCACACATTTCACCAGTTCCTCAAGCTTCTCCCCCTGCCAAAAAGCATCACACCTCTGCCGTATCTGGCTGGTATTTAAGCCAACTGGCTTTCATCCAGGCCCTTCCCTCAGTCTGACGGGGCGGGGAGTCGGAGATCGGAGGAAACAGCACTGCCCAGCTCTAGGGAAAGGGACCCCCAGTGTGCAGCAGACACCACGGCCCATAGCAGCTCACAGCTGTTCCAAGTGGTTGCAAATAAATGCTGAACCAAAGAGGGGCAGAAAAGGCCTTTCCACTCCCCACTCACTCAGCACTGGGGTCTCCGGGGCATGCCAGGTTGTGGGGAGGACTCAGTCTCTCTCTCCCAGAGCCATCACTCGTCCTCTCAAGGAAAGAAGGGGAGTGTTATGTAAAAATTCTTCCAGAGCAACTAAACATTGGGGCAATTCCCATCTTACGGAGAGAAACCCAGATGCACAAGTGGGAAGATCCATCAGTTCGGCTTCACTCGGCCCTGGTCAGCATTAGCCATTTCAAGAGCTGGTGCTCCAGGCCCTGAGGCTGTAATGCCCGTGTCAGAACAGGGGTGCATAGACAGGGAACAGGGCTCAGCTGCATTTCAGACTGGCGATAAGTCTCCAGGGGTTCTTTGGTTCTGCCCCCTCAGAGACCTGCCCCATGTCTGACCCTGGTGTGTTGAATACTGCGTGCAGATGTGGTCGCCCCATCTCGAAAATGATATATTGGAATTGGAAAGATTCAGAAATGACAAAAATGATTAAGGGTATGGAACGGATTCCATATGAGGAGAGATTAATAAGACCTGGGACTTTTCAGCTTGGAAAAGAGACGACTAAGGGGGGATATGATTGAAGTCTATAAAGGTGTGGAGAAAGTAAATAAGGAAGTATTGTTCACTCCTTCTCATAACATAAGAATTAGGGGTCACCAAATGTAAGGTGACTAGATAGCAAGTGTGAAAAATCGGGACGGGGGTGGGAGGTAATTGGCACCTACATAAGAAAAAGCCCCAAATATCAGGACTGTCCCTATAAAATCGGGACATCTGGTCACCCTAACCAAATGAAATTAATAGGCAGCAGGTTTGAAACAAACAAAAGGAAGTATTTTTTCACACAACGCATAGTCAGTCTGTGGAACTCTTTGCCAGAGGATGTTGTGAAGGCCAAGACTATGAACTAGATAAATTCATGGAGGGTAGGTCCATCAATGGCTATTAAACAGGATGGGCAGGGATGGTGTCCCTAGCCTCTGTCTGCCAGAGGATGTGAATGGGCGACAGGTGATGGGTCACTTGATGATTACTGGTTCTGTTCATCCCCTTTGGGGCACCTGGCACTGGCCACCGTCAGAAGACAGGATACTGAGCTAGATGGACTTTGGTCTGACCCAGTATGGCCGCTCTTATGTTGCTGTTCCGAGCCCCTCCCCAGCCGGGGTTGGCAGAACTGGTGCAGCCACGCAGCACTCCTCGAATGCCACGTTGAACTCTTTCCAGCTGTGCCAACCCCAGGGCACTGCTAGGAAGCAGGACACAGACTCCAAACTGGCTGTGAGTTCTGCACATAGATTTCCCCAACCTATTACCAAGTGTACACTGCTCAGGGACTCTATCAGCCTAAACATGGAGTCACAGGCAGGCCCCTTGGATTCTCCGGTCTATCTTGTCACTTAGGCAGCCTACTATTGTGATAGCTGGTTGCTTGCACCACGAATCACAGCAATATTCAGGTTGCTTTTAGCCCCAAAGGGTCAGTCACTTACCCCAGGTCAACTGCACACCACACACTCATAGCCAATCCTATAATAAACTAGATACAAATTTATTACATAGCAAAAGGAAATGAGTGTTATTTTCAAGTGTAAAGCAGGTCAACACACACACACAAAGGAGTTACAACCTCACGTTTCAAAAGATAACAAGCTTCTACAATAAGCAGGCTCTAGATGTCATTTAGGGCTAACCCAGGCTGAGCACTGGGGATCTCTTGCTTATGCCTTAGAAACCTTGTCTGCAGAGTCCAAGGAGCAATGAGATCCAGTTCCTCATTGTTAGGGGCTTTTAATTCCATTCCCCCCTTCTGTTCTGAGCTGCAAACTCAGCTGATGGGAGGAATTCACTTGCAAGACTCGTCTTCATGAGATGGGGGGCAGGGGGAGAGTAAGGGTACATCTACACTTACCGGAGGGTCCGGCGGCAGGCAATCGATGTTCTGGGATCGACTTATCGCGTCTAGTGAAGACGCGATAAAATCGATCCCCGACGGCTCTGCCGTCGACTCCGGAAATCCACCGCGGCAAGAGGCGGCAGCGGAGTCGGCGGCAGCGCAGCAGCGGTCGACTTTCCCCCGTCCTCACAGCCAGGTAAGTCGACCTAAAATACGCAACTTCAGCTATGGTATTCACGTAGCTGAAGTTGCGTATCTTAGGTCGGACCCCCGCTGTAGTGTAGACCTAGCCTAAGCAGCAACTCTTGTGTCTCTCTAACATTCCACTTCAGTCCATCTGGTGTTGCTGGGCCTTCCCTGTCGGGCAGGACATAACATCTGTTGGAGACCAGCATTTCACACTGGTTCATGTCCCTCTCCTACCTGGAGAGTTACAGTTACAACGGCTTACAATGCAAATGCTCAAGCATTACCTTACACTATGGGATGTTATAAGTGAGATTAATCCAGGCAGCGACGCCCCAGCCTTCAATACAGTCTAAACACTAAACTCATTCGTATACTTCCAACTCCTGTTTTAACAAGACTAACACCCAGGTGAGCCGGACTGACTCCACCCATGTATTGGTCAGGGTTCAGTGGAGACCTGGGGACCTTGGCATGAGCTGGCACCTGGTCTGCCAGCATCACAAGCCCATCTTGGTGTCCACCTGCTCCTTCTGCTACTACATACATATTCTAATATGACTGCGTTACCCATGGGTTTGTACAGCCTGAGCCAACCCTCTCATTCCAGGATGAGCAAACGAACCCCCCTGACTCCCCCGGAGCCCAAACAGCAGCTCTGCGCCTTGCTGCGCCAGGCAGCTCCTGCACTTACCTCTGCCTGATAAGCTGTGTGAGCTTCATACATGTGGGATGTAGCTTGTAGGTAGCTTGGGAGCTCTGATTTGCTCCTGCTTGTTTCTGCCCCATGGCACGCACCATAAAGGTACATTAATCCCTCTTTATAATATTATAAATCACTCCTGAGGGCCTAATGCTTTCCAAAGCGCCTCACATGCTTCCAGAAATGAACCACCCTCATTCTCTGGCTCCTTTGTTCCCCCAGAAGTTATAACTCTGGAGAGGCCCAGCATGGGAGGGAGCACTGCTTGTTGTTAAAGCAGGAGCCTGCTGCCTGTTTGTTGATAAAATTAACTCTGGTCTGTGAGTCAGGTGGAGTTGTACCCGGGGGAGAGAAGTATGAGCAAGGCTCCATAATTATCTGAGAACCCAAACCCTCTCCCCAGAGCCCACCTTCGCCCCCCTCTCTGCTCTCCTGTTATCGCTTCCGCTCACCCAGACCTGCTGCTTTGGTGATTAGATGGGTGTTTTGGGGGGAAGGAGGCAGAAGTCGTGACTAAAAGCCTGGAACAATTTGTTATTTTTAAGAGCATGTTAGTGCAGCGAAATAAACTGCAATTGCTTTTAGGAAGAAAGGAAGCTAAAGGCAGGAGGGTGGGGAGGGAGCTGGGAGGCGGAAAATCTGAGGGGGTGGTAAAGAGGTGTGTCCGGTTCCAGCTGAAGGGATAAATGAGCGAGCGAGTGAGAGGGGTTTGATTCCAGCAAGTGATATGGTGAGAGCATTTTATCTCCTTCCCCAGCAGCCTGGCTCCTCTTGCAGAAAGATGGATAACCTTTCCCTGCAGTTTGATTCTAAAGTGAGCTGGCATTGCCCTGAAGGTGATATACAGAGAAGGAGATGAGAAAAGGCAGAAAGAAAGGATGAGAGGAGGAAGAGAGACACTCAGATCTCTCCTCATCTCCCTCCTAACCTTACCCTGACTCCCATCACCTATTCAGAGCACACACAATTAGTGGGCAACAGAGCATTCATTATCATGACTATTCTTAATCATTCTTATGTATTTCTACAGTGCTAGAGATACCATGTGCTTGGCACTGCACAGACACGTTTAAGAAAAAGACAGATGTGCACCCCAAGGAGCCAGATCTTAACCCAGGATATTTAAATCTTTCCAAACCAGTCAGAAGACAGCATGTTTCCTACACTGCCATCCTTATGGAACTAGCTTGCGGCCCTTTAGCTGAGGTTGCAATCAGCGTATGCTGATATTTAGAGTCAGAGAGAACAGCACAAACTCCTCCTATCATCACAGCCGCAAAGACAAGGAGTCTGAGGAAATATACTGTGCATGGGTGGTGGAGATATCCATGTGCTAAGATACATTTACTGAGCACCTGCGTCGGTCTCACCTCTCCTCTGCCTGCGGACTCGTCTCCGCCAGAGCTATCAATAACATTCCATGCCTCTGAGCAGCTTCAAAGACATGCCATTAAAAAAAAATCACCGGCCACACAAAGGTCTCCTCCACGCCCCTCCCCCCCACCCCCCAAAAATCACCCTAAATCACTGAAGCTTGAGGCCCTGGGTCTGATACCTCAAGAAACACTGGGGCTAGAAATGGGAGCATCATCTTTGGAGACCCTTCCATAGGACACGTGGTATTTCTTTTCTTTTTGGCCCTGCTGCATCACTACCTGCTGGGCCTTTGAATAGAACATTGTAATGTATTTTAAAAAAACAGCTGTTTAAGGGGTTACTAAAATGTATTCTTTACAAAACTTTCCTCTCCCTCTGAGGCACCTGGTTTTACAGGGGGGGAATATAAAAAGCAGCCTCAACAGATATTTTAAAAACTCTCCTGATATGTTTTCTGTAACTTATGGGGTATAAGTAGAATCAACAATGGTCTGGGGTGGGTGGGATCAAGATGTTATTGCAGTGCATGTGTAATGAACTGCAAGATTCACTCCTCCTAAGTACTCCAAACCTCACATGCCAGTGCTCCAAAGAGCTTTGTAGCACCCCTTACCCCCACGCAGTGTCTCTATACGTGCGGAATGACACACACACAGAGACATATGCAGACATGCCCACGAAGGCATAGCCACGTGCTTATGTGTATACAGCCGCATGCACACACAGACCCACGGGCAGAAAGAACCACAGTTTCATGCTATTAGCCAGACCGTCCATCTGAGCAAGAGAAGGCAGAGAAGTATGACATCATCAAACAGAGCTGACAGAAAACAGAAATAGCAGCTGGTCATCAGCGGCCAGGACTGAGGGGGCAGAACATGCCAAGGAAGACGTGATCAGTTTAAAAAGAGCCTCATCTTTCACCGCTGCAACTCTGCTCTGTGTTCCAGCTCAGCTGACTGACATGCAAATCAGTTTAATTATTTCTTCTTCTAAAATAAATTATATTTTGCAGTGGCTGCAATATGTTGTGTCAGGCAAAATTACATTCAATATTTTTAAACTAATTGATGTCAGCCTTGAGAAAACCTGACTGACAGCAGCAAGGAAACTAGGCTGCTACCTAAACGGTTTCCTAAATTAAAATTAAACATGCCGTTTTTCTGCATTTCCTCCAGGAGTCTGAATGCCATTAATCTGAAAAGACTGAGGAAGGAGACGGGAAAAACACACAGAGCAAGAGCGAGATGATGGAAACCCAGCAGTGCAGTGAAGGAGCTGTGGACCTGGGATTGGCAGTTGCCTTTGCCAACCTGGGCAGAAGTATTTGCAGATCCACTTGAGTCCATTGCAGTTCCAGCAGAAATGCTCTGCAACAATATTCGCCTTCAGCAGAAGTGCACTGAAAGGAAAAGCTAATCTCTAATTCCTTCCCTGCCCCAGATAAATCGTTGGAGACCCAGGATAGGCAGGATATTACTTTGCTCTGTGCACTTTTAACATGGGTTGCTGTCTTCCATGGCCCCATTGAGGTCCAATGCTCATGCAATGGAAAAGTCCTGGATGGAACATACATTAGACAGGGACTGTGTCACACTGACTGAGGCACATGGAACCCAGTTCTAAGGCCTGGTCCCAATTCCTCCAGCACAATGGTGCTGAATTCTGAGGCACGTTTTGACATTTCTTCTCAGCTTCAAGTAAATTCCAAAATAAAGATTTTTTTAAATTATGAAAATAACCCAATCAGGGCAGTTTTCCTGGTGTTATTTATTTAGATACTAAATTCTAATTATTCCATGCTGTCCCTGGTTCTCTATGTGCAGCAGATTCTTGTACTGATGGTGAGTAACTCTGCAGGCTGTTGTTGACGGAAGCTGGAAGTTTTGGTAGCTGAGGCTTTTGGCAGTGATGAGAAGAGGCATCTCCTCTTTTCTTACCTGCTGGCAGGAGAGAAAGTGATAGGAGGTTTTTGTTGATGTGGGCTTGAGCTCTTAGTTCCACAGCCCAGAAATCCTGGACAGCAACCAGCTGCCCCACAGGTCCCCACCACATCCAGCAGCGGTGGATAAACATGCTAGTTGGGACTTTTCTAATTAAAATTATCCCCACTAACAATATTTTTTACACCAAAACTGCCACCATTAGGCTTCGGATTCAACCCGCCAATGAACTGAATTATTTAATATTCGCACTGCTATGATGATTTGAGGAACCGCTCTGCTCAGCGCTGGTTAAGCCTCAGCTGGAGTACTGTATCCAGTTTTGGTCACCGCTGTATTCAAAGGATGTAGACAAACTGGAAAGGATCCAGAGGTGAGCGACAAAGATGATCAAAGGGCTGGAATGCAGCCATAGGAGCAAAGGCCAAAGGAACTGGGTATGTTTAGTTTGGAAAAGAGAAGATTAAGGGGGGGGGGACATGATAGTGGTCTTCAACTGACGGAAGACCAACAAATTCTGAAATGTGTTTCCCAGGGAATGCCACTACATGACCGATGGTCACTTGGTTGCCAAAAAGCTTCAGTGGCGTGAGAGGACTGCCAGTGATGGACATGGACTCAGTGTACAGCCAGGTCACCTTAAGGATCGAGCTAGAGCTTCATGCAGGCAGCACTCGGTCTGCAAGGAGGCTACGTCCCTGTGGGATTTGCCATCATCCAGATGATGAATGGTGTTTTAGAATCCTTTGCAAAGTCTGTACATGTCACTATCACATGCCCCATACGAGGAAATCTGTGCACCAGAAGATTCACACCTTTGGTGGAATTCTGGGGAACGTGCAAGAGCTGTTGGGGAGGCTTGGGGCAGACAGCATTAGTTTCAGGGCGCAGGCAACTGGTTGCAGGGTCCCGACTGCCAAGAGGGGTGTCAGTACCTGGAGATGTGCTGAGAGGCCCGGAGCCTGGAACAGTGTCTAAACTCTGCCCTGCCCCAGCCAGATGGGAGCTTGTGGGATTTAGCAGTTGGATCCCTCCGAGCAGTCTAGTGAGTATCCAATGGGGGAAGCTCAGCTAGATCTGTGATAACTTCTACCTCCAGACTCAGGCATTGGTAGTTACAGTCAGACCAAGCTCTGAACGTTTCTCTGCAACCGTTTGTCCTTGTTCTTTTAAAGGAAGCTCCGCTCCTGCAGCACATCTCTGAAGACACAGATTCTGCAGCCCATTCTGTCAGCCCTGAATCTCAGGAAACACTGGGCCTATCATCATGCTGAGTAGACTGGATGATCGAATATGTCTTTTCTGCAACAATGCTGAAATGGTGACATCACTATCATTTCCATAGCAACTGATTTTGAAATAAACCCAGGATTATTATGTCACCGCAGAAGCCAGATACACGAGGGAGCAACTCTTATTCCACCCATAATCTCAGTGGATTAGGAAAATCAAAACGACATACAGTAGAATTTTAGAGTTGAATATTTGGCCTGCCAGTGTGTGCACAAAAGGGGTGCTAGAACAAGTGAGTGCGTACCCATTTTTCACAAGTGCAGACATGAGTGCAACTGCCTGACTCTGCAGGCAAATGGCTGCTTGCACATTCACATTTGCAGGTACAAGCAAATGCACGTGTATTAAATATGGGCACCTAAAATCAGAGTCCGGAGCTGAAAACGTGGCTCCTGAGTGAGTGGAAGCAGCATGTAAGACCAAGTAATGTATAAATGGCTCTTACCTCCCCTGAGTCCTGCCCTAGCTCAGCGACATGAGAGTAATTAAATTGCATCCAAACACAATGCTCTGATTAAAGCCGGTCTCCAGCAGGAAGATTTATCATCTCAATTACCAGCAGTGGACACAGCAGTCAAGTCCTCCTCATTTTACATGAGCAGAGAGGAAAGCAGGAAGAGAATCACAAATATTAGCCTAAGGAAGGTAAACAGCTTGTGTGTGAAATGAAGATTTATCTCAGCAAACACTCGGCCAGATTTGCTGAACAATTCCCAGGTTTGCTGGTTGGCTGCACAGTTACCAGGGCCCAAATATTCTGCCCGTTGCCAATTGGCACAGACAGGCAACCCTGGAACAGGGGCTTTTTGCTTGTTTCTGGAAGAGAGAATCTGACCCTATTGTCTTCACCTCAAATAGTCCATATTCACAGCCACACTTGGAGAGTTATGGGTGTGTGGCCTTCGGCCCATCCCTGCTTTTCCTGCTATTCCCTGATGTGAATGTACCGTTTGTGAAGAACGGTGACCGAGGTGTGGCCCCAGCCACACAGAGTGCTCCGGGAATCCCACAGGTGAACATGTCTGGTGGTTCATTTATAGCGCAGTAGCGCTCAAAGTCCCAGTCGGGATCAGGGCCCCATATCAATGCATGGAGAGTTCCTGCTTCAAGTTCCTCGCAATCTAAACAGACAAGCCAGACATCGGGTCAGGGTTGGGGGGTGGGGGGGTGGGATTGGTGCTGGAAAACATCACATTAGTGCCATGCATTCAGTTTTTAATTTATCGTCGCTGGTGGTAATGGCAGGTGTTTGATCTAAGAGCAGGAAATGCAGAAGGGGGAAAAGGGAGTGAGGGAGACAGGGACAGGACTGAGGAGGGAGACAGTTAGGTCAAACAGACTGTAAGCAGACATGGAGAGCCCAGGGGGTCGGAAAAACCACCACTACCCCAGCTCCTGAGTGGAAGGGGGATGGGGAGTCCCTTGGTTCCCTGGGCTGAGTGACTAGCATGGGGAGCTATGGACCTGATCCAGGGCAGAAGGAGGAGCTGTGTGGATTTGTCTCCTCTCTTTGGAAGTCTTGTGATGTGTTTAGTACAAAGCACTTGCCTATGAAAAATGGGGAAATACTCTGCCACCTGTTTGTATAGATCCTCACTTCCTCACGGCCCCCTCCCCTCAGCGCCAAGCCCCAGCGCCGGGCGGCCCCGGC
>NW_020664481.1:425155-449635 GCF_002925995.2 Terrapene triunguis | reverse complement strand
CAGCGCCGGGCGGCCCCGGCCTCCTCCCCTCAGCGCCAAGCCCCAGCACTGCTCTGGGTTCAGCCTGACATCTGTTATAAGGCCGCATGCTGAAATTCCTTCTGTCACTTTGAAGGCCTTACCTTTACAACTGCCCTTTCCACCAGAGAATTCAGACATAAATTGTACTTTAAATTCAATATTGGCCATTAATATTTCATGATTACAAACCGTTAAGGGTAATGTCACTGGCAGGAACGTCTGGACAGTTAAAATGGATGAGTCAGAACTTACTGACGGGGAGAAGTCAGAATACTAAAGAATCTCCCCAGCTTTTGAAGTAATCCAGTCTGACAGGCCTCCCTGCTGGAGGGGAACTGCAGCATTTACTGACTTGTTCTGAAATCCTAGCTGCTGTGTATAAATATTTTCCTTCTGATTCTTGTCACCTCATGTTTGCTGTAAAAGCGGAGTTGTTCTGCAGCACCGGCGTCCTCTCCACTGGCCACCGCTAACACAACTTCATTTCCATGCCCTCAGGAAGCGCGTGCCCCTGCTTTGGTAACAATCTGTACCAGCTGAATGCATTAAAGGTGTCTAGACACACAGCGGTGCAGGGCTGGGAAGACCAGCCTGGGCCCAGCCAGTGCTCACCACAAGGCCACAGTGGTGCAGCTTTCCCAGGAACATACAGCTCACAACAGCCAGTGGAAATAAAACCTCACTGTAACCAGAGACAGGACTGAGCCAAAACCCTAGATTCAGATGTCCCGGGACCATAGGGCTGCTCCAATCTGGGTCCAGTCTTTGTGGCTCTGGACCCCTCTCATTGCAATGGCTGAAGCAGAGGTGGGGTTGGAAACAACAGAAGTGACACATGCTCGAGGATGCTCACTGAGTCCCCCTGGGCCCAGGCATCTCAGCCCCGGAGCCAGGAAGGCAGGGCAAGGACAGGATTAGTGCTAAGTGAAGTCCTGGCCCTGCGTCAGACCCATCAATGTGTCACCATGCGGCTTGGCGAGCGTGTGCACATCTTCCTTGACAAAAAACAACCCACAAAGACGTCCCTAAAGATGTTCCCTAAGCAAGACCTCGGCAAACTCCCCTGCTCAGAGTCAGACCTAGGCAGGTGCCCCTACCTGCACACACTGAGTGCACAGAGGAAAAATCCTTAGCTGAGACCTCTCTCTCATTTCAAAGGCACCCAGTGGATTGGACTGGAGCCTGGTGCTAACTGTGATGGTGGAAAGTGGAACACGACCGGGTCTGCGCCTGGCCTGGAGATGTTACCATTCTGAGACATTACACACGTGAGCAGAAGGGTTTGAAGATTGTGTTCGTGTTCTCTGTATTCCCCACTGTTCTGCTTCTTCTTGAAGCCTCTATCGTTCTCGATGCTTGTGTGGAATGTGGAGGGAACCCAAGCCCTCTCACTGGAGTCAAAAGGGTCAGATCCATTGTCTCACAGGGAACAACCTGCTTAGCTCCACATAATGAGACAAGGGCCTGCACATGCCTTACAGAGCGTGGCAGGGCACTGGGGATAATCTTGCCAGCTTCCTACCCAGCAGCAGAACACCTGTGGTTTATCAAAGCTCTTTTTGCTATTATTTATTTTCTTTTCATTCCCCATGAAGAGTTTGTTCAAAGCCTCTGCAAGGCAGGACCAAGAGTTTGTTCTTTTCTGTCTTTAACTGAAGTAAAAAAGATGAACAGAACTTTTGCTGGGAAATTATTCTGCCTGAGTCAGGGCTTTGGCTGCTCAGCAACATGCCAGCCATTTGTTCCATGTCGCTGTGTTGGGGCGGAAGTGCAGATATCTGAAAAATCCTCTCAGATAAACGAACATGAAACCTGCACGTCTGCTAATGCATTTCCTCCTCGCTCTCCCCAGCTGGATGAGGGAGGGTTCCTCAGCAACTGCAAACGAAGACTGGAAGGGCATCGCTGCCCTACGGAAAGGAAAGGCTATCACATGAGGATTGTATGTCAAGGTTCCAGAAGTAGCTTATTGAAAGAGAGGACAATAGAGTATGGCGAACAGGCAGGCTCCATCTCCTGCCACAGGCCCTTCCTGTTAGCCCCCCAGGTCACTGCTACCATCTGGCTATCAGCTCCGAATTCCCAGGCAGACGGAGTTCTCAGGCACAAGCTCCCTTTTCCACAATAGCCTTTAGGGAATCCAGTAGCTCCCTATCTCACAGCTACTTGGTTCTGCAAACCTCTGCCCTTTAGGTGTCTCTCTTTCTTTCCCTTCTTCCTCTCAATCTTTCAGTCCGCGCCCTGAGTCTGGCTCTCGCCAGTTCATTTGTATTCACACATAAGGCAGGTGCTCCCTTTCTACCTGCCATAGTGCTGAATATTTACTTCACCAACAAAAACGCCTTTCACTTAGCAGAACAGCACGTGCTGGCCCTCTTGGGAAGAAGCAGGAGAGGAACATCAAGGGGCACGTTCAGAAATCCACTCTGTCAGCTATTGGCTCTTCCCTACTTTGTCTGCAGCCCTCCCAGCCCCAGTGAGGGAGCTCAAAGATTCATCAGAAGCAGAAGCTAACGTGACTGCTTGGGCTTTTGTTTTCTCATTGTCTTTTTGAAATTTAGAAAAGCAGTTTTTATAACATCATTTTCATCCTTCTGGGAAAGTGCATAGTATGGGAAGGGCAGAACCAGGCAAACAGTAGGAAAGGGAATTAGCGGAGTGCAGGAAACATGGGCAGAAACAGGAGAAAAACCATCAGTAACAACCCCCCACAGGCCCCTTTAAAAAGATAAAAGCAAATCTAGCGGTGTGTTCAAACTTCCAAGTCCTTGAAGTTCGTCCATCATCCACCCATCCATCTACCCACAGTATCTGGCACTTCCCAAGTATTTACAAAACAGAAATTACACCGAGAATTTCTCTTGCTTCCTTCCCAGCCCACAGGAGAGAGAGCCTGACCAGTTAATGGGTTTCTTTATACATGTGAGTAAGGGGTACAGTGGTCTGTGTGTGCAGAAATTATTGAGGGAACAACAGTCACGGAGCTGAGTTTTGCATTTAGTGAAGCTCTTCTGCTGCTCTGGATCTGGAGGCAAGTGTTCTCCCTGTGAGCCCAGCCAGCCCAGCCTTGGGAAGGGCAATTCTCTGAGCTCATCGAAGCTGCCTCAGCCTCCTTGCTGCTTATTCCTGTGTTTAATGAAGTCTTTGGAATCACCAAAGCTCTCACCCAGTGGTGTCATGCAGAGAAATAACCTTGATGAAGCACAGACAGCATGGCTGCGGCATCACCACAGCTGAGAGCAGGTACCTGCTACACCACAGAGAGCGGGGCCGAGACGCAGAGCAGAGACAGCCTGCACAACTGTCTGGAGAAAAGGAAGAAGAGTGCAAGTGATGGGCCTTTCTGTCCATCTGTCGTATTTCATCTGTCAATCTGTCTGTCACTGTCATGGCCCTTTCTAGACACAATGCCCCCAAATCTATTTGTTTTTATAAAATCACTGTTTGATGTAACACAGGACAAGCTGCTTCTGCTATTGGCCCGGCGCCTGTGCAAAGCATGTGTGTATGAATGGGAGGTACATGGGTAGGAGGCGTCGATCACAAAATACCTAGCGGTGCAGGTGCAGGGGCCGGATTGAATTTTAAAGTTACTGCAGAGTCCTCACAATGTAATTTACTTCCCCGTGGGTGGCTGTGAGTGCTGCACGTGTCTGAGGAGAGAGGCAGAGGCGGCCACATACCCAAGACTCAGGCAGTGAATCCAGAAACAGGATGGCATCTGAACTGAGGAGGAAACATGTTATATAAACATGGGCTCTTGGGAGCCCCAGAGGTGTCTCATCAGGTGTGAAAGCAGCAAATGAGCAGCGTAGGGATGGCTGGTGGAGCTGCTGGGTAGATAACATGGGTTTTGATTAGTGTTCATCAAAGGTACCAACCGACCACAGTTCCCCTTCTCAACACATGAGACAGGAGGAGTATTTTTAGATTGTCTGGGGAGATGTTAGATTCCCCTTCCTGCATCTTCTCTTACATCACCTCTATTTAATGCCTGCTTCCTTGAGGCCATGCGCCAGTGAGTGAGACCCACCCCTCTCCAGAACCCTCCTCCTCACCTGCTTCCATTGCCAGGACCGTGATGTTGTGCCACCCTGCTGTCTCCCGATCCAGGACTTTGCCTGTCACAATGGCGCCTGTGTTTGCATCAATGTCAAAGATCCTCTCCAGGTCAGTGTTGCGATCGATGGCGTATCTGAGCACAAAGCAGGAGAGAGCCATGAGTGACTGGGGCGGGGCTAGCAAGACCTGTACTGACTCCCAGCCAGGTTGGGTTGGGCCCTGTGACAATCACTTCCACTGGACACTAACCTGTTCTCTGTCTGGCCCCTATCTCCAGGGACATAAGGTGGCCCCATCACTACCTGACTGGAGGCCCTAGAGTTAAAGTGAGGGTATACTGGGGAAGCTTGTACCAAGAGTGCAAACTCCTTCCTTTGGAGAAGCAGGGATCATGGACAAGGGGAAACGTCTGTTCTGATTGTAATGCATCAGCTCAGCACATTCATAGAATCGTAGAAATGTAGGACTGGGAAGGACCTCAATAGGTCACCTAGTCCAGTCCCCTGGCTATGGAGACAGGACGAAATATTATCTAGACCATCCCTGACAGGGGTTTGTCTAACCTGCTCTTAAACACCTCCAGTGACAGAGATTCCACAACCTCCCTGGGCAATTTGTTCCAGCGCTTAACCACCCTGACAGTTAGGAAGTTTTTCCTAATGTCCAACCTAAACCGCCCTTGCTGCAATATAAGCCCATTGCTTCTTTTCCTGTCCTCAGTGGATAAGGAGAACAATTTATTACCCTCCTCTTTATAACAATCTTTGAGGTACTTGAAGACAGTTATATCCCCCCTCAGTCTTCTCTGCTCCAGACTAAACAAACCCAAGTTTTTCAATCTTCTCTCATAGGTCATGTTTTCTAGACCTTTAATCATTTTTGTTGCTCTCCTCTGGACTTTCTTCAATTTGTCCACATCTTTCCTGAAGTGTGGCGCCCAGAACTGGACACAATACTCCAGTTGAGGCCTTATCAGTGCTGAGTAGAGCGGAAGAATTACTTCTCATGTCTTGCTTACAACATTCCTGCTAATACATCTCAGAATGATGTTCACTTTTTTTGCAACAGTATTACATTGTTGACTCATATTTAGTTTATGATCCACTATAACCCCCAGATCCTTTCCTGCAGTACTCCTTCCTAGGCAGTACTTTCTCATTCTGTATTTGTGCAATTGATTATTCCTTCCCAAGCGGAGTACTTTGCTTTTGTCCTTATTGAATTTCATCCTATTTATTTCAGACCATTTCTCCAGGTTGTCAAGATCATTTTGAATTCTAATTCTGTCCTCCAAAGCGTTCATGACCCCTCCCAGCTTGGTGTCGCCCACAAACTTTATAAGTGTACTCTCTATGCCATTACTCAAATCATTGATAAAGATACTGAATAGAACAGGACCCAGGACAGATCCCTGTTGGACACAACTCGATATGCCCTTCCAGAATGACTGTGAACCACTGATAACTACCCTCTGAGTATGCTTTTCCAACCAGTTGTGCACCCACCTTACAGTAGCTCCATCTAGGCTGTATTTCCCTAGTTTGTTTCTGAGGTCGTGAGACTGTAACAAAAGCCTTACTAAAGTCGAGATATATCACATCTACTGCTGCCCACCCCCACCCCCACCGCCCCATCCACAAGGCTTGTTACCCTCTCAGAGAAGGATATTAGGTTGGTTTGACATGATTTGTTCTTGACAAATCCATGTTGACTGTTACTTATCACCCTATTTTCTTCTAGGTGCTTTCAAACTGATTGATTATTTGCGCCGTTATCTTTCTGGGTACTGAAGTTAAGCTTTCTGGTCTATAATCCCCTGGGTTGTCCTTATTCCCTTGTTTATAGCTAGGTACTATAATTGCCGTTTTCCAGTCCTCTGGTACCTCTCCCCTCCTCCACGAGTTCGCAAAGATAATCGCTAATGGCTCAGAGATCTATTCAGATTCAAAGAAATAAGGGAGCCATGAGTAACTCCCAGACCAGCACAACTGCACAGGAATGGATCCCCCAGTTAGCAGCTGTCACAGCTCGGGAACCTCTCTTTGGCTGCACTCATCTAAGTCAGGGTTACTGCAGGTCAGGAGCATGGTACAGTAGCAGAGCTGCGTGGGGATGGGAGCCAAGGACAGCAATAGTGTAAATATAAGTGCAGTCATAAAAATTAAAGGTGGCAAGGTCCAATCTGATCCCAGATCATGCATCCCTGAGGTCTACAAGCAAGGACCACAACCACTGTGAATGGTGCTAATGCAAACACCTAAACAGACAAACAGCAGATTGGCCCTTGACATTCCCTGTATTTTCCTATTTTGTGCTGTCTAGTTTTAAATAACTCAAATGAAAACTCCCCTGGTTTCCTGCAGGTGTCTATCCCACAATTTCACAGGCCGCTGGCTGTTAGGAAGGGTTTTTACTGTTCAGTCTAACTTTCCCTTCTATTTCCGTCTTGTCCTGTTTCTGATACCGCCCCAATCAATCTTGCTCTGGTTCTGTAGGAAGGTGGATCGACTCCTGTGTTTCATCTCCCAACACCCTGAGCGCTCAGTTGTCCCTGTGAATCTTTTACGGGGACTTTCACAGAGCACAAGCTAGGGGAGCAATGAGATGGGGTAGGATTGGGATCCAGCCTCTTCCCAAAGGGGCTGGGGAAGGAAGAGGCTGCCGAGGCAATAGCACTGTCCTGTCAGAGGCAGGCCGTGCCTCATGCCTGCTGGGCAGCTCAGTGTAAGCGAGAGGAAAAACCCGCCAGGCAGTGTGGTTGCATCCGGGAAGGTGTGACCCTGCGGGGCTGGCGCCAGTGCCATGTACCTGATGGTTACAAAGAGCAAGAGAGACGGTATCACAGACCCAGCTGCTCCAAAGGCCAAAAGGGACCCACGACACGTCTCCTCACCAAGCAAGCCCCAGAGAACCACTCCCCAAAGCTCTCCCAGCTGGGAGCTTCCCCCACAGGCCACTTCCACAGGGCAGGAGCCAGCCCAGAGCCATGGTCAAGCCACACAGGGCTCACATGCCAGGGAGAGTCCCGCTGCAGCTGTCCAGCGTGTCAGGGAGGGACACCTCCTGCCAGCCTAGCCCCCGAGCTGGGTGCCCTCCCGCCCAGAGCCTCAGCACAATACAAAATAGGACATTCAAATAGGAATCCTTTTCATTTCCCTACCACCTTCCATCCGTGCAGCCTCACGTGCTTTAACAAACAGGGGAGTTTGGCCTCACAATCCCCCTCTACACCCCCGAGGCAATAGTGAAACAGTAGGCACGATTATCCCCATTCTACACAGGGGTTACATGTCCTGCCCCAGGTCACAAAGTCAGTCTGTTGTTGAGCTGGGGGAGAACCCAGCCCTCCACTTTAACCACAACACCACAACTGGGATCTGTGCCCCCAAGCCCCCCAGCACAGTATAATATTTCCAATAACCATACACTCACAGCAACCAAGCATGTTAGCATTAAATCACAGCACAATTGGACTGCAAGCTCTTCGGGGGCGGGGGCTGGTTCTGCCGTGCCCAGCACGGCACAGCCCCATCTGATTGAGCCTCAGAGCACAGACACAACACAAATAATAAACTACAATAACACCACCACGATAAGCATTAGAAATCCAGGAGGCCAGTGAACCATCGGCAATACAATATAATTGTATTGTGTGCAGTGTCTTTCATACGCAAGGCATCCCAAAGCGTTTTACAGAATTAAATAATCCAAGACAACAAAAAGTACAAGGGATAAATTACTGAAAGGAGGGTGGTGAATAAATTAAAGCATTCAGGCCAATAACAGAGGGAGAGATCAATTGGGAGTTAGAGACAAGGGAGGTGAGAGATGAAATGAACGGAGAGCTGATGAAATAGGAAGGCACAGGAAGGCCACGACAGATGGCAGGGGCTGCAGAGGAGAAGGAACCAGGTGACTGTGTGTGGATGAAGTGTGGGGAGAGGATTCCTAGACCATGAGCTCTTCAGGGCAGGGATCGTTTTCCTATTTGTTTGTGCCCCGCCCAACACAACCAGGCCTGATGCAGCTGGAGGCCTCAATATTAGTAACGACCTAGAGACAAGGCCCAAGAGCTCCACCAGAGAGTTTTCAGACAAGGAGGTTGGTTCCCAATGTGATCTCAAGGCCACAGATTCCTCCACTCACATACCAGCCTTGTTTAGCCACAGCTCAGCCATGGGACTAACCTCCTCAAGGGTCAGCAATGAACTTGCAGATAAGAGTGGTGCACACCTGTCAGGCGAGGGTGCTTACAGAGCACCGTCCCACACAGGGTTTTAGCTGCACGGTTTTCATTCAAACCAACACCCACCCTTGGCTAAACCGCTATCCTGGTGCACAAATAACTTGGGGGAGGGATAGCTCAGTGGTTTGAGCATTGGCCTGCTAAATCCAGGGTTGTGAGTTCAAACCTTGAGGGGGCCACTTAGGGATCTGGGGCAAAAATCAGTACTTGGTCCTGCTAGTGAAGGCAGGGGGCTGGACTTGATGACCTTTCACGGTCCCTTCCAGCTCTAGGAGATAGGATATCTCCATTATAAAAAAAAAAAAAATACCAGGGGAAACTGCGAAAAACAGGGAGGCAGACAGACAGACACACACTAGCTTGAAAATTAAAGGACAAAACTGTCCAAAATCATCACCCATATATATGCACATGCAAATATATGTTCTGCCCATACAGTTACCTCCCCCGCCCCCCTTTGCACCAGCAGAACATAGTATGTGTCAGGAGACTGTGACCCAAAGCTGGCATGTAAAATTAAAAAGGTTGTAGAGGAGGTTTTAAACTAAGGGCTGCGGGAAAACCAACACATGCAGAGGAGCACACAGTTCGGACAAAGATGTTTCTTAGGGGAGGGTCTATTCATGTGGATTCTCCATGTCCTAGTAAAAAGGAGAAGATAGAAGTTGATAAAGTACAGGTAGGAACTGAAGAGAAACAGTCAAATGAAAAAGAGTCCCATTCAGTTACATCACATGAAGGTAGACAACTAAATATTGACAAATTTGATAAGTAATTGTATACAAATGCTAGAAGTCTAGGTAATAACATGAGTGAATTCGAGTGTCTGGTATTAAATGAAGATACAACAGGAACGATGATAATCAATGGGACACGGTAATATCAGAGTACAAAATATATAGGAATGACAGAGTAGGTCATGCTGGTGCGGGTGTGGCACTATATGCAAAAGAAAGCATAGAGCCAATACAGTCAAAATCTCAAATGACTCAAACTGTCATAGAATCTCTATGGATAGAAATTCCAGGCTTGAATAATAGGAGTAGAGCAGTAGGGATACACTACCAGTCACCTGGATGGTGGTGATGATTGCAAAACGCCCGGGAAGATTAGAGAGCCTATAAAACTAGAAAACTCAATAATAATGGGGGATTTCAACTATCCCCATATAGACTGGGTACATGTCACCTCATGATAGGATCCAGAGATAAGCTTTCTAGACACAATTAATGACTGCTTCTTGGAGCAGCTAGTCCTGGAACCCACAAGGGGAGAGGCAATTCTCGAGTTAGTTGTAAGTATAGTACAGGATCTGGTCCAAGAAGTGAACATAGCTGCACTGCTCAATAAAACCATAATGCAATTAAATTTAACATCTTGGGGGTGGGGTGGGGGGAAGAGATACCAAAGAAACCCACCACAGTAGCATTCAACTTCAAGAGGGGGAACCACACAAAAATGGGGAAGCTAGTTAAACAGAAATTAAAAGGAGTAGTCACAAAAGTGAAATCCCTGAAAGCTTTAAAAACCCCCCCACCATATTAGAGGCGCAAATTAAATGTCTACCCCAATTAAAAATAATAATACAAAGACCCAAAAATGCCACCATGGCTAAACAACAGCGTAAAAGAAGCGGTTAGAGGCAAAAAGAAGCGGTTAGAGGATTTCACTTTTGTGACTACTCTTTTTAATTTCTGTTTAACTAGCTTCCTCATTTTTGTGTGGTTCCCCTTCTTGAAGTTGAATGCTACATCTACCTCCAGCTCACTTCAGGCTGTGACTGGCCAGTTCCCACAAGTGAAGCAGGATCAGGACTTGTTGCTATATGGAAGAAGAGCCCGAAGAAAAACTCAGGTGTTGCAGAAAGTGGTGTTGGGAGTTCAGTAGGGGATGGAAACTCGCTGTCTCCAACTCCAGAAAGCAATGTTATGAAGAGGCTGGAGATGTAGCAAAAGGGACGCCAGGCACGATGCTGGGCGGACTGCTTACGTCTAGAGAAAAGAAGGCTTCACTCTGCAGTCAGTGCTGAATCCAGAGCATCTGCATGGTGCTAAGTGGCCTTAGGGTGAGAGGTAGATGTAAAGTCGAGGCCCTGACCGTTAATGATCCCGCAGCATGTTTTCAATAGATGGGATGTTCACCCCAGCACTGTGGGCAATTTTCAATTGGAGTAAATGCGAGGGATGGGTGAACTGAACAGCGGGGACTTGGTGCAAACAAGAGGGGCATGCCACTGGCAAGGTAGCTTGGTCAGGTAAACTACACACAAATACACCTTGCTGGCTGCATCACCATCACACAAGAGTATAACACAGACACACGCAGCTACGCACGTACACACACACGCATCGCTAACGTGACATCTGTGCTCCTCACAGTGAGGCGCCAGAGTGGTTGGGACAGCTTGCCCCATTGGAACGTGCTGTGGGACTGTGGTTCTGGAGTGCTCAGGCTGAATCGAGGCCAGACAGCAACAGGATCTGAAGTTCTCTCTTTTCACCCCGGGGCCACGTCCATTCAGACAGCTGCCTGCCCCATGCTGTTCCTACGTGTCCAGAGCTGAGATCAGCAGGGAGAAAAGGTTCAGGCCCACACAGCTCAGCCCAGAATTTCTAATGACCAGAAACTGCCAATTATGCTGAATTGATGAGGCCTTTTTTTGTCACGTGGATCTTTGTCAACTGGGCACTGAGCTATAGCCACCAAACTCACCTGCCGTTACAAGCAGAACATGACCCCTTCCTCCCAGTGTCTGGGCACCCGCATGTGATGCTGCAGCCCAACCCCACTGAGCCGATCAGGCCCATGTTCTCCAGATTTCCTGGACTCTGGGATGTTCCTTGCTCCTCCGCCTGAAGCCTGCACAGTGTTTGATATTCGGGACTTTATGCTGTCGCAGTCTCTGGTTCTGATTGGAATGCAGCCCTTGTCATCCATTTTCCTCTCTTCTTGCTGGCATCGCCTGTTGTTTGGATGTTACAAGTGGCTGTTTCATTTAGACAGCTTCCTTGGTGCTCATCTTTCTGCATTTCTCAAGCAGGTTGTTTCATTCCTCCCCTGACCGCGATGAGGAGCACATTTGCTACCATGCCTGTTGGCTTTTGTTAATGGTGGTTTTGTTAATGGGAAGCTTTTCAAGCCCTATGAAAAGCTTTTTGTGATGTTTGTTTTTTTCTCTTCTCTCTTTTGTGCTGCGGCAGGTTGTAGTTCTCGCTGTGTTGTTGGAGTATATAAAATGCCCGTGTCCAACACATGTCTCTGGATTTGGTGAATGCCAAACAAAAATATCTCTGAGAACCTTAAATCCCAAGCAACATCTTCCCAGTGCTGATAAAGCCTGGAACGCAGGCAATCAGAACACAGGCTCTCGCTGCAGAGAGAGAAACAAAAGGCTCCCATACAAACAACCTCACGTACACAGACAGTCTATCAATGTATTACCTAATACAATGGCGCGGCTGAGAAAAATCACACTGTGCACAGGAAATACAGCAGGAGCCGAAAAGCCAACTGGAAACAGAAAATTCCCATGTAAAAATGTCCCAGCCCCTGCCTTTGTCAGACAGTGAATAAGAGCTGGAATGAAATTAAAAGCTCTTTCCCTTTAGATAAAGATTCCCTGCCATGTCCTGATGGAGTTTATGCTGCTTTTTAACCCTTCTCTCTGGCACAGCCACCTGCATTTGGACACACACAGGTTGTGGCTGTTTTTCACGGAGTGATGCAAGCCAAGCTGCCTGGGCTCCATCTCCCATTGACATGAGAGGGGATGGCAAAGCCCACTTGGTGTGCTGTGGTGACCCACCCAGATGGCTGTGGAATCTAAATATTCTCTTGGGCATCAGAATCCTGTCACTGTTGCAGGGCTTCGTGGAAGAGTGACCGCCTGTGTGGGAGTGGCACTGAACTAGCAGCTTGGAACCAGCCAGAGCCACACAAACTCACCGTGGCACAGATGCAGAGATCCAATCTCAGCCTGCTACAGAGAGTGCTATGGGACCGCTCTGCTCCTGCAGCCAGCTCTCCAGGGAGGGGGGCTACTTAGCACTAGCCCTCTGGGAAGCGGAACCTGTCTAAGTCCCAGGTCAGTGCAGGTGCTTCTGCAGAATGGCACCAGGGTGAGTTCTGAGTCACCAGCATCACCCGAAGGTGCCTTGCCTGGTGCCATCTGCTGGGAGTGAGGCAGGCATTCCATGGGGGACAGGGACCTGTTGGGTTGCTAACTCTGTCTGTCTGTTTACTTGCATCTGAAGAAGTGAGGTTCTTACCCACGAAAGCTTATGCTCCCAATACTTCTGTTAGTCTTAAAGGTGCCACAGGACCCTCTGTTACTTCTGTCTGTAGAGAGAGGGCCCTGGCAGAGTCCAGAGAGTCATCCTGGCAGAGCTGGAAGGGAAGGATTGATTAACTCTCCAAGGGAATGACGGAACTCCTCTCTCCACACAGCTCTGGCACAGCCTCCACCAGCAAACTCTGTTCGCCTGGGAAAGCCCAGACTGCAGCTCCTTCCCTTCATTCTCTCTGTCCCCCTGGCCTCTGCATGGGCAGGGAGCGCCAGTGCTTGGGTCAGGCTGCTGGCTGTCGAGGAAGTAGCATTTGGATGGATGTCAGCAGGTGTTGGGGTCTGAAGTCATCCTGAAGCCTGACTTCAAATGTAGCATGAAACAGCAGAGTTTGCTGGGCTCCATCTTGTATCAAACCATCTGAGGGAATCTCCTGGGCTTGGGGAATGGGCTTGTTCCAGAGTGAAGTGGGCATGTTGAGGGGCATGAATGACCTTCTTTGTGATGGCTCATGGAAAGGAGGGCAGCGAGTACCCAGGCTGCCTCCATGTTGTGTCTGACTTGGACAATGTTCCATGTAGCAGATGGCGTCTCCCAGGAGGCTGGAGGAAACCTCACAGCCCAGGCACAAAGCCTGCTGCATGCACGTTGTCTTTATGGAACTGTGCTAGATATCCGTGCGTGCCGCTGCTCATTCCCATTGTCATCGGAGGCATGAGCTGCCATGAGGAAGTGCCTCAGGAGTTATTCGGCCAGCCTGATGGAGTTGGGAAGTGATAGGGCTCCACTCTGGGACTCTTTCCCCTCTTGTGCCTTTAATGCATGAGGTTCTTTGCAAGGGTGACACACAGACGGAGGGTCACATGGGTTTTGGCAGAGAACAGGAAGCCATGGAGATGGCCAGCCCTGTTAGAGGCTATGAACTGGCCAACAGGGGAAAGAAAGGGCCCTCCCCTCTGTGCTCCCAGTCTCTCCCAGCAGCATGGGGCAGAGTTGGGGTCCTGTCAGCTTTTCACAGGTAGGTGTACGTGCAGGGTCTCACATCAGCTGCCCTGCGCTGCCCCAAAATGGGGGAATAGAATCCACTCACCCGTGTAACCAAACCTGCCAAGTTCATGAGCCAAACCCCATAACCAGCCCAGAGAATGTCCAGGCACAGCGGCTCTTCAGCTCTTGGCACGAGCAATGGGCTGTAGCAGCGGAGTCTAGGGGCGAGCACCTTCAGCGGGTGGAAGGGACCACCTAGGGCTGAGGGCACCCGTGCCAGACACACTCCGGCGCTTCCTTTCCTGTTCTGGGAGCTGGTACCAGTGGGAACTGGAAATGCTGATGAGACCAATCTCAGCTCAGCTGTCTCCCGGGCTCCTTGGGATTCCTCACCTCAAAGGCAGAGTGTTTGTGCCCCTCCATTGCAAGGTGAGACTGCAGCTCCTCTGCCTTGTACCTGGCCCCAGGCAGGCCCAGCACACAACGCAGAGTCGGGGGAGGGGAGCCCCATGGAAACACAGCTAGGGAAGAGGCTGCCTCTTTCCTCCTCCTTTCTAGTAGCAAAGGGTCAGACAAGTAAAGGGGACCCACCAAACTGCTGTGCCAGCAGAGAGGACTCAGCACAGACTCCAATGGGCCTGGGATCGAACCCTGGAGTGCTGGCAGGACCAGTTGCTCTCCTCTGTGTCCCAGAGGAAGATCAGATGCTGTGAGTCTAGCTGGGAGCTGTCCTGCCAACAAGTGCGGAGCACCAGGAGGGTTAATATGTTTGTGCAGCACTTGGAAGCCATGAAGAACTAAGTAAGTGCTGAGGATTGTTACATTACTCGGGTGGCCAGAGGATGGGAGAGCAACAGAGGTCTGACAAAAAGTCTCTTCTTCCTCATCTTGGTGCAGTCGCTCGGGCAGGGGATGGAGTGGTGAGGGGGCCTCTCGTTCACACCTGATTACATGCAGCTGCTGCAAGGCAGAGCTCGGGGCAGGGGGAGGGGTGTGGTGGAATGGGAAGCGGGAGCTCAGCTCGCCCTCACAGAGCCACTAATGGAGGCTCACGGGAAGGGGACATGCCATCTATTATGCTGCTAGGCACTGAAAAACCACAACCAGTGGACAGCCAGGTATGCAGGCAGGCAGAGTGCCCCAAGGGAGCATGACAGGACTCTGAGGAGCTGTCTGCCTAGGGGGTGCTGGAAGGAGAATTCATAACTGAATGCATCAGGCATAACAAAAGAAAACACATTCCGATTCGTGGGGCTGAGGCCAGGGGATTTGGGTACCTCGGAGTCCTACTGGCCAAGCCCTCGAGGCTGGACATGTGAGATGTGGCTCTGTCTGGAGTGTGTTGTGCTGCTGTAACACCAGAGACACTTCTCCTGCTTCTCTCTGCTCCAAGCACCCCTTCCCAAACATCGCCATCTCTCTCAACGGTCAGAAAGGCTCCTTCCTCTGCAGTCACTTGTTCTTTCTGCAAATAATGCATCACTCCCACCCACCCCCCAGGGAAGCAGCAGAAGAAGCAAGCGAGAAAGAGCAATTCCATCCCCAAGGCCCATTTCCTACCATTAAAGACCAGGAAATAAAATCTACATTCTGCAGCACTGCTAGCAAAGCCCCAGTAAGGCAGCGGATGTGCGCACGCTGTATGTGAGGAGAGAACGTGCACAGTATGTGTGTCTACACTGCAATCAGAGGTGTGACTGCAGCTCGGTTCAGCACATCCATGCTAATGTCAATCTAGCTAGTATGGCTACATAGCAGTGGAGACATGCATGGCCCCTGGTACAGGCCAGCAATGTAAATATGTCCCCAGCGTTCTGGCTTGGCTTGTACAGCCTACCCAGGGGTCAACACTGCCCCACCTTCACTGCTCTTTTTAGCCATGCTAGTTCAATTAAAGCTAGCGTGGGGGTGCCTGCACGAGCTGCAGTCACACCTCTGACCGCAGCATAGACACACCCCTGGGCCTACAGCATATCTGAGCTAAGTCTGAGTGTGCCCGGCACAGCGTATACATGTCTGAGGCACAGCACGTACTTCGTGCACACACAGAGTCTATGCAGAGCGTGTTTGTGCAGGTATGTGCAGCTGTGTGCGTGTACTCTGGGAGTCTGGGTCATGTACCTTCTGTGGCTGATCCCAAAAACTCACCCCAGCAGGGCTCTCTCCCCGGCTGCCTTCCTAGCACAACGCTCTGGGCTGACTGACAGGAACTGGGCGGGCGGTGAGGGGACTGTGGCTGTACATGTTAAGTCAGCTTAACTTCTGTACCCGGAAAGATAATGGAGCAAATAATTAAGCTATCAATTTGCAAACATCTAGAAGATAACAAGGTGATAAGTAACAGTCAGCATGGATTTGTCAAGAACAAATCGTGTCAAACCAATCTGATAGCTTTCTTTGACAGGGTAACCAGCCTTGTGGATGGGGGGAAGTGGTAGATGTGGTAATCTTGACTTTAATAAGGCTTTTGATACTGTCTTGCATGACCTGCTCATAAATAAACTAGGGAAATCAAATGCAACCTAGATGGAGCAGTCTAGTATAAGCTGGGTGCAAAACTAGTTGGAAAACTGTTCCCAGAGAGTAGTTATCAGTGGTTCATAGTCATTCTGGAAGTGCATAACGAGTGGGGTCCCGCAGGGATCAGTTCTGGTCCGATTCTGTTCAATATCTTCATCAATGATTTCGATAATAGCGTACAGAGTACAAGTTTGTGGATGATACCAAGCTGGGAGGGGTTGAAGTGCTTTGGAGGATAGGATTTAAATTCAAAATGATCTGGACAAACTGGAGAAATGGTCTGAAGTAAATAGGATGAAATTTAATAAGGACAAATGCAAAGTACTCCAATTAGGAAGGAACAATCAGTTGCACACATACAAAATGGGAAATAACTGCCTAGGAAGAAGTATTGCGGAAAGGGATCTGGGGGTCAGAGTGGATCACAAGCTAAATATGAGTCAAAGTGTAACTCTGTTGCAAAAAAAGCGAACTTCATTCTGGGATGTATTAGCAGGAGTGTTGTAAGCAAGATACGAGAAGTAATTCTTCTGCTCTACTCTGCTCTGATTAGGCCTTAACTGGAGTATTGTCTGCTGTTCTGGACGCCACATTTCAGGAAGGATGTGGACAAATTGGAGAGAGTCCAGAAAAGAGCAACAAAAAATGATTAACGGTCTAGAAAACATGACCTATGAGGGAAGATTGAAAAAATTGGGTTTATTTAGTCTGGAAAAGAGAGGACCGAGAGGGGACATGATAGCAGTTTTCAAATATGTAAACGGTGGTTACAAGGAGGCGGAAGAAAAATTGTTTTTCTTAACCTCTGAGGATAGGACAAGAAGCAATGGGCTAAAATTGCAGCAAGGGAGGTTTAGGTTGGACATTAGGGAAAAACTTCTTAACTGTCAGGGTGGTTAAATACTGGAATAAATTGCTTAGGGAGGTTGTGGAATCTCCATCATTGGAGACCTTTAAGAGCAGGTTAGACAAACACCTATCAGGGATGGTCTACATAATTAGTCCTGCCACGAGTGCAGGGGACTGGACTAGATGGCCTCTCGAGGTCCCTTCCAGTTCTATGATTCTATGTTTCAAGTTTCCTGTGGGGATTCCTACATGGTTCTATGTTAATTCGAAGGTCCAGTGCGAGGCTTTGGGACGTTCCCTCCCCACCAAACAGCCAGGCACGGTGCATTCCCCAGTGCCTTGCTGTGGCCCTGAGCAGGCCTGTTAGAACATTATCTCTCTGTGTCATTTGCTGATTATATTCACAGGCTGTCATCAGCTGTTTCCCCTTCCATACTGTGCGCTCCTCTCTGGAGTCCCGGCTTCTACTCTCTGCCCTGTTCTGTCATCAGGAACAGCTCCAGGATAAAGCTCTTGAATCCAAGGCCACAATGCGCTGGCTCCAGGCTACTCCTGGTCAGTATGCAGGTCTCCTTTCCAGCACACGGCAATGCTCCATTTCCAGCGAGCAGCTGTGTACAGAGACCCGCAGCACAGAGATTCCAGGCACCACAACACCCAGCCTTCCAAGGGAATTTTCCACAAGTCCAGGATGTTTTCTGTACATCAGCTTTTCATTGCCACCGCTCACCACTCAGGCCACTTGGCAGAGCCATAAGACTGCTTTTGTGCCGTAGGTAACGAGAGTTTAACTCTCAATTTCCTTAGCCACAAATGAATGGAAACGTCCTGTGCAGATCAGCTGCTGCCCAGAGTGTGCCCCTGCCCAAACATCAACTCCATTGGTCTTTGATCCCTCCCGTGAACCCAGTCCCTGCCTCTGGCTCCAACTGCACGCCCCACAGCACACGCCACACTGTACATCTGTCAGTCTTCTTCACTGCCTGTCATCTCTCGTCACTCACTAGCCTGTTCTCTGAGGCTGCCCTGCTGTCATTCACATGTATGTATGAGCATTGCCCATTCCCCTTTTCTGGCATTCCTTTGCCATTGAAACTCCCATCATTTGCCAATGACATATCTGTCACTCACCTGGCTTGTGCCTTCACCTATCTGCTACTTGCACACTGGTTCTGTCACTCACCTGCCAGACGCCTGCCCTGTGTCACCCATTCGCCTGTGTCCCCTCTCACCCGGTGCTGTCACCCTCTGCTGCATGCCTCTCTCCTGTCACTCAGCCTCCCACCCAAATCCCTTCTCAGGCACCCGCCGGGCCCTGTGTCGCTCGCAGGCCCATCACCTGGCAGAAGAGAACGTGAAGCTAGGAAGGTTGGTTTTACCGGACAGGGTTGTTTGCAGCATCGGGGTCCAGGGCGGTGACCACTCCCACCACAGAGCCAACGTAGGCATCCTCCTGGACTTCCATCAGGTCGGAGGGGGGCCGGAACTCCGGGGGCTCATCCACGTCCAACACAGAGACCCGCACAATGGTTTGGTCTCGGAACGTGCCCAGATCCACAAACCTTGGGTCCACAAACTTGTTCAGGGCCTCCACCACCACAGTGTGAACCATCTTGGCCTCGTAGTCAAGGGGCTGAGACAACAGGACAGGGTTAGCGATTCACCATCTGACGGTTCCTTCCCACCTCTGGTGCATTCACTACTGCTCCTTTGGGTTAGACCCCACCAGGGCTCCTGGGAGAGGCCAGGACTGGAGAAGCCCAGAGCCTCAGCTCTTGACATGCCCCCTCCGTCTCCTGCTGGGCAGGGCATGCGTACCTGGGAGCTCTCCTACCATGCCCCCTACAACGTCTCCTGCTGGGCAGGGTGTGTGTAGCTAGGAACTCTCCTGCCCGCTCCCTACAGGGCTACTGCTGGGCAGGGCGTGTGTAGCTGGGAGCTCTCCTGCCCGCTCCCTACAGGGCTCCTGCTGGGCAGGGCATGCGTACCTGGGAGCTCTCCTACCATGCCCCCTACAACGTCTCCTGCTGGGCAGGGTGTGTGTAGCTGGGAGCTCTCCTGCCCGCTCCCTACAGGGCTCCTGCTGGGAAGAACGTTTCCTGCCCTCCCCCACTCTACATTCAGCTAAGGCCTGATGTGGGAACTCAGACTGCACTGAGAGGCAGTGCGCACCATGGGGGCGAGTGACTGATTTCCAATGGTGTAGTGATCATTAATCACCTTGTGATTATTTTTACAGCAGAGGTGACTGGAATGCAATGGCCTTGGTGAGCACTCATTCTTTCCTGCCTGCACCCAGTGTTTTTGCCACAAAAAGCAGACACGCTCAGCGTGCGGTTGGTCAGGCTCAGGCATTCCGTGGGCATATTGCTCTCTAATAGGTGCTATCAATAACGGGGATTAGCGTTAGCCCCCACCGCTGAACACCTCGCTTCCGCGCATGGCAGCATTCACCCCTTCGTCACGGATTTGTCTGAAAGTCTCTCTCTGTAAATTCTGCGCTCACAACTGTCTGTGTCTCTTAGCGTCTGTGGGCAGCAACTTCCTCAGCTGGTGCCCTGCCTCCCTTGCCTTTCTTCGGCCCTTTCTTTCCAGTCTTTGCTTCTCCCTTTCTCTCTCCTGACACTTCTCCAGTTCCCTGCTAGCTGGGGGGAGGGTCTGAGGCTTCCAACTTCTCTAAGATGCTGTTAAACCAGCTCTCGCAGGAGCGATTCCCCAGCCTCTGAAACACACCAGCACCAGAAGGTATCATCAAAAGGGAAGGGCTCTGTCCTGCTCTGAGAGTCCTGCCCTGCCCTCCCCCACCTACCGCCTCTGCCTCCACTTCACACCTCCTCCTGGTGCCGTTCCTCTGGGTTTACCTTCTGCACGGTGATGATCGCCTCCTGGGTGTTGCTGTCTGTGGTGACTTTAAACATCTGCACTCCCTCCTCATCTTTGATCTGGTACGTCATGTCTGTGTTCTCCCCCACATCTGAGTCCTCCGCCTTCACTCTCCCGATCGCAGTGCCCACAAGGGCAGTCTCCACAACGCTGAATTGGTACATTTCTGCCAAGGGGGAGGAGAGGGGCTTGGCGTCACAGTGTGGCCTTTGCTGACCCTGATCCCCGGGTTCCCTTCAGGCAGTGCACAGACACTCCCTGGGGGCACCTCCACTAGGTGAGTGCGTCAGCCTCCAGGCAGAATGCCAGCAACCCAACTGGGTACACCTGGCTGGTCCCTGGTCCGGTGCGGCTCAGCTCCCACACACACAGATTGCAGAGTTTTGTCCTGTCTAGTGTGCAATGTCCCATTTATCCTTGGCAGCCACACTAGAGTCTGGGCTTTGTGAGGCCAGGCTGGAACCCCAGAGGATGCCCCATTTCCTAAACCTCTGTGCAAGGCGTGTTAGCTTTTCATGCGGGACGGGAAAGCAAATAACCCCATTCTGGATGAAGGAAGCTGGTGTGAGGCATTAGGGAGCATCCCAGTCTCTAGAAGTCTGGCAACCCCACCAGCCTGTCTCAGAACCAGCTGCACGGATGTCGGCCAGTCCAGGGCCAGTGCCGAGGTCTCTGTGGGCACAGCATTAGCACAGCCCCATTTCCCACTGCTAACATTTGGAATACAAATGTGCTCAGAGGGCTGAACTCCCTCCAGCTGCAGCTCAGAACCTTTGCAGCTCTGCCCCAGACTGCCAGCCAAGCGCTGCACAGCTGGTGTGCGAGGCAGAGACCAAGCCAGCAGCTCGTCAGGGACAGGATTTCTGTCCCTGTGGTGGGACTCAACTGCAGGTCACAGAGTTTGGCAATGGCTTGGGAGCTAGAGATCAGCTCACTCACACCCCACATGCACGCGGTGTGCAGGCAGGGGCTAGTGGACTGCCAGGTGGCAAGGGCCTGGGGCTCATTCAAGCCAGCGTCTGAGGTCTGAATTGGCACCTAACATTTGTGCGAGATGGCGGGAAGAGACGGGCTGACCTGCCAATGGAGTTTGGGGGGTACTCTCCCTCTTCCAGTGCTACAGGCCCAGGGAGGGAGACAGAGACAGACAGCTAAGCCTACTCCTCACACCTACAGTCCTGCAGCCCCACTGACTCCCCCAGGGTTTGCTGGCTGTCCCTGGGACACCCCTCCTGCTGCGGTTAATGAGCAGGGCTGGGATCTGCAGAGTGCTTGGAGTAATAAACCCACTACACAACGACCGCAGGCTGGGGCAGGAGCAGCCAGGACTCCTGCACAGATCACCGGTCAGATCCTCCTCTGCCACCACCACTGCCCTGTGGAATAAGAGAAACCTGCACAGACCTGACTATGCCCTGGCCCGCAGCCTATACTCCTGTACACCCAGAGCCACCAGCGTCAGAGAGTGTCTCTGCACTGCCAGCCAGTCCAAGGTGGGCAGGTTGAAGGGCCAATGGGGAGAGATGACACTGACTCCAGAAGAATTCTAATAAACAAATGGGTCTGCATTAAAACTCAGCATTGATTGGCTCCCCCACTCCACGTCACTTGCCCTCTTAGACTGCAAGCTCTCGGGACAGGATCCAGATCTCTGGGTCTGTGAAACACCTAGCACAAGGGGGCTATGTCCCTGACTGGGTCTCTGGCTGCTACCCCAAAGCAAAGTCAGCAACAACAATCCTGCACAGCAGTGGCTGGCTCAGCACCAGGCTGCCTGCAAGACCCCCAGGACGGGGAACAGCGACTCTTACTCTGGGGGAATCGTGGAGGGTTGTCGTTGACATCTGTGATCACAATTGTGACCGTGGTGGATCCAGACAGGCCACCCAGCTGCCCTGCCATGTCCGTGGCTCGGATCACCACTTCATACCGGTCCTGAGTTTCTCTGTCCAGATTGGCCACTGCCGTCCGGATCACACCTAGAGAAGGCCAAAGGGAAAGCAGTGAGTGTGAATGCCGGGGCGGCCCATCAGCCCACGGAGCACCCTTCTCACTGCCACCCTCCCCTGGGGGCAGGTCATGGAATCCTGTAGGCCGGGCTCCAGGCCAGAGCATGGTCACAAGGCAGGAGCCCTTCACCTTCACTTGCCAGCAGGACTCTGCCTCCTCATGCTTATGGACTCGGAAAAGGCTGTAACAGCAGGGTCAGTTGAGGGAGCAGCATTAGCAGAGCAACGATTTAGACTGGGCCCGGAAGAGCTGGGGGGCATGGGCATCGCCCTGCAGCAGTCTGTCAACTGCGCAAGCAAACAGCCCCAACCACCCGGGGCAGCAGTGGGAGGGCCGGGACAGAGCCGGGTCATTTAGTAGGAAACAAGATGTCTCATGTGCCTGCTGCAGGGGCAAACTTGGGCAGGGGCTTAGCCACACCAGCTGGGTTTGTCGTTGTTTGTTTCACCAGGAGAAGCTAAGTACCAGCTGTTTTATTATAAACACACAAAAATAAAGATGTTTAATACAAAACAGTGAAAGGCCCCAAGAACAGGCCCAGAACCCAGCTAAACAAACAGCCCCAGACATGCACGGAAAGGGGTGTGTGAATGATGGTGCTCAACCAAGCACAGATCTGTCCCGGGCCCAGGACAGCATTACCACAAATCCACCTGTTGTCTCTCATACTTGGAGTGTAAACTGTATGGGGCAGAGCCCAGCTTTGTGTTTTGTGCTTGTCCAGTGCCTCGCGCCATGGGGTTCCTAGGCACTACCACAGAACAAATACCTAATACTGCCAGGGATGTGGCAAGCCCAGAGTAGTTGCCAAGGGCACTCTGAGACCATCAGGAGTAACTCCCATGAAGTCAGTGCCAGCCTGAACCTGGTTTGAAGGAGAGGAGAATCAAGCCTAGAGGCCTGTGTCAGCACGACAGACCTACGTTGCTCGGGGTGTGAAAATCTACAACCCTGAGAGATGCAGTTACATCGACATAGCCCTCCCCCCCCAGTGTAGACAGCACCATGTCGGCAGACATAGCTACCACCTCTCGGGGAGGTGGATTAACTACGCCACCGGGGGAAGCTCTCCCACTGGCGCAGGAATGTCCTCACTTCAGCACTACAGCGGGGCAGCTGCAGTGTTTTAAGTGTAGACCTGCCCTTACTCAGGATCCTGCAGTGAGAGACATGCAGGGGGTCAGGCTATTTAGCCCTGTCCTTCCCCTTTCTGGCCCTGACCTGCTCACACAGTCTGCTCCTTAACAGGCACCAGGTTCCAGCCCCTCACATGCCCTTGTTCACCTCTCCTCAAAGGCCAGGCTTGAGATGGGGGCAGCCCAGGGGAGCAAAGAAGCAGAGTCCTGGGGAGCCAGAAACATCCCAGGACACTACTCAGAACCGCACGTTGAAGGAAGCCAGGAGGAGCCACTGAACAGCGAGGAGCAGACATTTTTCTCTCTCCATCTGATGACATTTGCAGGCGCTGAAGGAGCTGGCGATGCTGTTCTGGAGACATTTAACTCGCCTCGCTTTCTGAAACTAGCAATTATTCCAGTGATTATCATTGTTAGGATTTATTATGAAGACATCACCATTGTCTCCAATCCCTGCAGCTCCCTCACTCTCACGGACAGGCACAATTTCACCCACCGCCCCCCGGACTCTGTTATTTCAGTTCTGTAATTACCCTGGACATTCCAAGCAGCGCTTTCGCTGCCTTCGATCTGATGAATCAAAGGGAGGATCCGTTTTGCCTACCTTACCTCAAGCACGTTCCCACGCACTCCCATCAATCCAGCACCTGCTTTCCTGTGCACTAAAAAGTGACTCACGGACCGCTCTGTAAGCTCCTTCCCTTCCCTTCCCTTCCCTGGGGTTCATGCCTCCTGGCAGCTGCACAAGGGGTGGGGTGGAGGACAGGGAGCTGAGGGCAGTTCCAGCCTTTATACCAGAAAGACCTTTCTACAGAGGACTGGGAATAGCTCCAGCTGAACTGGATGTGGCACCCCCTCAGTCCTCTCCATCGCAGATAAATTCAGATTTCTGCCACCGTTACACCCGAGGGGCTCAGTCTCTCCCCATGTCAGCCCCATGGCTGCAGACTCCCTTTCTCGCTTTGTCTCTGTTTGGAAAGAATTGTTTCCCCGTGAGAGCCGCTGCCAATGCAGTCTGTCTGAGCTGCTGCCATTCCCACTGCCAGAGCGCGTGGATGCAGGAGGATGGAGACCTTTAGGGGATGCTCTTCCCCACATCCCATCATGCCCCTCAGAGAGATTTGGGGTTTGCATTTTTAAAGCGCACTGGAAGAAACAAGGCCCTAGTGGGAGAGACCCCTCTCGGGTGAGCCCTTGGCCCCATGGCAGGCTAATCCTGGGAGCTGAGGGGCCGGCAGGCTGGTTGGCAGCATTTACAGTCAGACCAAGTCATCTGGCTCTGAATATTAAACTGTTATTTCTGGGGAAGCACCATCGCATTCACATTTCAGCAATTCTGTTAATTAAAGGGGGATGAAGTGTTTTATAATGAAAACGATTCTTGTCAGCACAATAGCGCTGAATTGGGATGAGACAGAAAAGCTCCTGCATTCAGCGTAGTTGTAATGGTTTAACCGAGCCACTTAATGATACATGCCACGAC
>NW_020664481.1:422202-425145 GCF_002925995.2 Terrapene triunguis | reverse complement strand
GCCCAGCCGCACCCCCCGACGCCCCCCTACAGCACGATCCCCAGCCCGGCCGCACGGGATCACTGCATCCCAGTAGGAAGCAGACCCCAAGGCCCAGGGATACGGCTTGTCAGTGCATCGCAGCTCTCCGGGCTGGTGCAGGACCATGCTGTGACTTTGGTGGGCCTGTGGAATGCCAGTGCTACTGCTTCTGGCCCAATTCCCCCATTTCCATGAACCTCCAGAACGTTTCTTTCTAAGATCTGCTTTAGCTCAATCAGAAGCTCCCGGCTGGCAGACGGGATGATCAGAATGGTCTTTCTAGCCTTAAATTCTATGACTCTCTGAGAAGTTTCGGGTCTGGGTTTGACTTTTTTGGGGTCATGGTCCCACTTGGCTGTGGCTTGAGACAAACCCACCTGCTACTCACTGTCACGGAGTCCCCGGGCGATGCTCTGGACCTGCGCCCCACAAAGCCAGTCACTGAGGCACCCACACAGTATTCAGAGGAAACATTAAGAACAGTCCCACTTCGTCACACTCACCAGCTCCCTCGGGGCCGCACAGGGAGTGAGACGTTATTCCAGCCTGTAACGTGCTCTGAGGCCCTCAGCTGAATGGCGCTGGGGAAGCACAGAGGGTCATTAACTAACACATGACACGACTGGGAAAGGGCTGGTCCCGCTCAGAGAGAGTGGGAAGCTCCTACTCCTGATTCCAGGCTGCTGCGGCTTGGTAGAAGGAGCTGACATGGTCCCCCACCCCCACCCGGAGGAACACACCTTCCTGGGGACTAGACACCACACAGCCAAGTTCCTGGGGGGATATAAAGGAAAGGATAAAACCAGCAGCCAGGGTTCAGCCGCATGGGGCTGGCCCCAGCAGCTTCCTCCCCAGATCCACAGATCTGCTGCTTTCCCAACCAGGAGAACAGCAAGACAATCTGTCCTGCTCAAAGACTTCCAGCCACGCCACTCTCTGACAAGAACCCTCTTCCATCCAGCCGCGTCTTTTCAGTTTTTGTCAGGGTCTATTATAGCTGAATAATGCCGCCATGTAACAACATACCCTCCGGTGCACGCTGCGCACGGCTTTCTAGCAGGAGCCAGATTAATCACAGAGAATAATTACAACGCTACGGGACACTTACACAGTCACACAAACGCCATCAAACTGGCTCAATGGCAGACGCTCTTTGGGCGATAAAACCAAAGCAGGACAAGTTCTCAGCAGGTAAATGCCTCCCAGGAATCCAAACACCCTGCAGGTTATTCGCTCTCGATGCTTCCAGCTTAGGGGGCTATGAATCCACATCCTGGGGCTCCTACCCCAAGGAAACAAGACAGAGACCACCCCGCACCCACCACAGCGCCCTGCCAGAGAGGAGAGCGTGGGCAGGACCCGCCCCAGTGACTTGGCCAGGGATTTAGCAAGCCTAGGTGTGTAGTCCGGGTGACTGCCCAGGAACTCATCTGAACAGATTTCGATGGGCAGGTCCCTTCCAGGTGCACACACCTGCCTGTGCAGGGTATGGAAGTGCCACAGTATTTGCCAGCTTTAACCATGTCCCTTTCTGGGAAGGCACGAGGCACCGCCTGATTTCTGTGCCCCAAGCCTGATGCATTGTGGGGGAGCATCAGAGCCAGCCATCCTCAGCCCTTCAGCACTGCTTCCCCAGCCTCCCAGCCCATCAGCACCTCCCCACTGCTGCCCCATGCCTGGTGGGCACTGGGTGAGCACTGTGCCTGCCTGCTCCCCACACGCAGGCTGCGCCTCAGTGCAGACGGCTGGGGATACTGAGCAAACTGCATGGTTCTCTCCTGGTGCTGCCACCTCGACAGCGGGGCTGACCCGGCGTGTTGCAAAGCTGAGCCCCTGAGGTGCCATTTTTACACACTCAGAGCCAGTGTGCGGGGTTGCCACAGCTGGGGCGGGAACACCCAGTGACACAGCATTGCCCTGGGACCCAGCCTCACCACAGGCAGGAGCCTGAGAGAAGAGAGGTTCTGACCTCTCCCAGCCCTGACAGCGACATGGCTGGCCCTGGCATCTCCTTTGGTCACAATGACAGTGTCCGACTCTGCCCCCAGCGGAGGCAGACAGACTGACTCCCAGCAACATCCCATGCTCAGGAATAACTCCTGGAAAATGCAGCCACCTTGACAGGGTGGCTTTTCTCTTCATGTGGGGTCCCAACACCCTAGCAGGGCACCCCCGCGGGGTTACTCCCCCCTCAGCCCTGACAGGCTTCCCTCACACTCCTCACTGACACAAGCCCTGCGCTCCCCTTACTCACCTGCCCCTGCATTCAGAACTCTGCCTTCCAGCCGACTGAGGCCTGAGATGGTGCCTGGGCCTCATGCTGGCCTCTGCATGGGGAATTCACACTCGCCCTCCCCCACTGAAGAAAAGCCAGGCCAGGGCCCGGCTGCACTTTTTTGTGCCCTCGGCCAAGGCCTGTTCCAAGGGAGGTCACCGAGACTTTGCCAAGGGGGCCTTTTCTGTCCTGCTCTTCCCCCGCCCTTTGAGCCCAGGAGCCAAGATGCAAAGGCCACCACTGAGGAGGGGCGGGTAGCCCTGGTGCATCCAGTGGCCTCTGCTGTGGGTCCTTTATCTTTTTCAATGAGCAACAACCAGGATGAAGGGCCTGTGCTCCCAGGCAGTGGGCACACGGCCACAATTCAAACTGCAGGCACATAACAGTGAAGCTAGACACATCCGCCCACTCCAAGCCAGGAAACAAGGAAATAACCAGCCAGAGGTTAAAGCAAATCCAAGCCTTACTCCAACCCCCCTCCTAGCCCAGCCTATCCTGCACCACTCCCCCTTAGTCAAAGCCTGGGGAAGGAGATGGCCGCTGAAAGTCTACAGGTCTGGGCTATCTAGGGCGAAGGGGGAGTGAATCCAGCACAACTGAAGCAGCCCTACAATAACACAGCAGCGAGGGCAGCCCAGCGCTCGGGA
>NW_020664481.1:408022-422192 GCF_002925995.2 Terrapene triunguis | reverse complement strand
CAGCCCTACAATAACACAGCAGCGAGGGCAGCCCAGCGCTCGGGAGCCCTACAATAACACAGCAGTGTGCACAACTGATGGAGGAAATACACTTCAGGGTCAGACTTTCAAGGGTTAACAGCAACAAGACAAAACATGTTTTCAAATGATGGAAAATACCTGGAGAGCAGAACCTTTATCTATGGAAGGAAAATGATGCAATTGCTGAGAGAGTCTCGCCAGCTTCATTTCCTGTCCATGTTGCTGGATATTCCCCCACCCCCAAAGAGATAAAAATCACTGTAATGTAGGTGAGAATCGGTGACCAGGAGCAGAGAGGAGCCAGCAGCGGGGGACAAGACAGTGTGTGGGAGATATGTGGGGCAGGCAGCCAGCAGGGCACAGGGACATGTGCACACGCAGACATGCCAGGCTATGTTCCGTGTTGCTGTCCCTCCCCCTGAGCTGACCTCTGACATCCTCCTCGCAGGGCCCAGGATCACCTGCATTTCACTAGTTCAGCAGGCTTGGACCCATCCCCCAACCCTTGGCTCAGGAGACCTGTGGGGGAAAGGGGGCAAACGGGACAGGCTCAGGAAACCTGGGCAAGATGCCACTAAGGACTTGTTCACACTACCACATATACCTGTGCAACTTATATCGCTCAGGGGTGTGAATAAGCCACCCCGAGCGACATACGTTACACCGACCTGAGCACGCGGCAGGGATGCAGGACGGCGCTCAGAGCGGTGGGAGCTGCCGGGACGCAGGACGGCTGCTGCTGCCGATGAAGGAGATTCAGAAGGGAGAGCTGCGCACGAAATGGCCACTCTTCCTGCCAGCCACTTAGGGGCCTGTGCTTAAATTCATAACTTTGCTAGACACTAAAAACCCTGGACTGAACACAGACACTGGATTTATGGCTATTACAACAATCTATAACCCACTAACAACACTCCCCTCCTTCCCCCTCTGACTGGAGGGGTGTTAATAGGCCACTGCACTCTGAATGGTCCCTGGAAATATGTGTTGACTACTTATGCTAAACAATCTGTTCCCCCTTGTGTTTAGCTGTGATGCTGGAGTCTCTGTCCCAGACCTGCAGAAGAGCTTCGTGCAGCGCTCCTGGGTGTCTCTCTCACCAACAGAAGTTGTCCAATCAAAGAAATTATCTCCCCCCCCCCCTTGTCCCCCAGCAGCAGGAAAACACTCGCTGGGGTGTCTGTACTACCGTCAGGTGGAGGCAGGGTGCATGAAGCTGGGATAGGGAAAGACCAATCTGCACTGGCCTCTGTGTCCAGATGGACAGAGCCTGGGTTCGTCCCCCGCATGGGCCCTTTCATTTCTCAGCCTGTTTGTCTCACTTAAGGTGACCAGACAGCAAATGTGAAAAATCGGGACTGGGGGTTGGGGGTGGGGGTAATAGGAGCCTATATAAGAAAAAGACCCCAAAATCGGAACATCTGGTCACCCTAGTCTCACTCCATGGCCAGCCTGCAGCTCCCCACCCCCTCTCTGTTTGCAGGGAAATGCTCCCTCCTGGCACTAAGAATGACAAGAACCCGCAGCCTGAGCCCTCAGGGACAGAAGGTGCTAAAACCTCACTGCCAATGGCTGAAATTGCTGTTTACAAACAGCCACATCAGAATACAAGGCTCCCTGAGCACCGGCTAGGGAAGCGATTCTAGGCAGCGCTAGCGCTGTACAGACATGCTGTTAAACAGGGTTTCCTTGTGCTGCTCCTGCTCCATTGTGCCTTGCTGTTACTAGGTCCCCTGGCTATTCACCACCCAGCACAGCACAACATCCCGGGTCACTGAGCTGGCAGCGACGTGCAGTGGCCGTGACGAGGAGGAAAGACACCCTTGACGCTATACCAGAAAGTCACTCTCAGAACCCAGATGGAATGGCCAACAGGCCTGGCTCTTTACATGCTAATTGCTCAGACTCATGTTCGAGTCTTTCACCCAAAGCCGCCTAGAAAGCTTTACACGCGCTACAGTCACCACTTCAGCCACTACCAAAATGGGATGTTTTCAAAGCTGTCGTTGGAAATGGCACCTGCAAGTTTTGTGCATGCAGAACACCAGCTCTGTGCCTTTTTAACAGGCCTTACGTCCTTGAACATGCAGGGTGGAGCCCTGCTCTGAGCACACAAAACTTGCAGGCACAGTTTCAACGTGTGGATGAAACTTGGCTCCTACAAGACACAAGTGGTGCGTTGTTGTTCTTATAAAACGGAGTGGCGTTCTAACCATCAGTCACACTCCGTCTACCTCCAGCTAACAGCCAGAAACCAGGGCCTGCTCTCAGGTGTGGCACAGAGCTCCCTCCCCTACTCACCATGCCACAAGCCCCACATTCCAGTGGAAACCATGGGGACACTTTGGGTCGTGCTCTAACCCAGCAGGGCCCAGGTGTGTACCATGCTCCACATGGCCCTTGCCCTCAGCGTTGGCTGTTTAGCCACTCCCCTGTTCCCAGAACAGACTTCACAAGGCAGCAGATCGCTAATATCCGTGCACACTGGAGATGCAGCATTCAGCTTGGTTAGCAGGGAATGCCCAGGAAGTAGTAGTATTTATAGTGTGCATTATGGTAGGACACGGTGTGCTAGGGACAACCACACACATCGGGTACAGCTACACTGCAGGTGGGATGTAGAATTCTCAGATCAGATAGACGTACACATGCTAAAAATAGCAGTGTGGCTGCAGCGGCTCCAGCTAGCTACCCAAGCACAATCCCGTCGGAGATCCTAGCTACACACTTGGGCAGCTAACCCAGCCACTGTGGCCATGCTGCTATTTCTCACTCAGAGCTAGTGCTTGTGCATCCACCCAAGCTGGGAATTACCTTTCCCAGCTGCAGTGAAGCCATACCCATAACGAGACCCATTCTCTGCCCCGCGGTGCTCACAGTCTGATCAGCTGCGGAATGCTTCAGCTGGAAATGGGCAAGAACACCAAGCAAACCCAGAAACCACCATGCACCTTTTACATCCTGTACCTGAATGTGCAAGCACACCCCCACGTGCACACTGGCTCCGATACCTCCACACACCCTCACATGAGAGTCTCCCACAGGGAGGGAGAAAGAGCCACTTGTGACGAGCGACAAGGAAGAGACATGGAATCTGAACAGCGTGTGTGAGTGCGTGCGCGCATTCGTTCATGGGGTGTGCCAGTGTGTGTTTGCTCCTGTGGGTGCATGAGTGCAACAAACAGCAGAGAAGCAGGTCAAAGCACAAAGGGGTTCTTCATTATCAGGTATTGCAGGAACTACAACAAGCCATATTGTATGACCTGCGGCTGCCCAGGGCACTAGCCCTTCTATTATCATTCGTTGGATTCCTGGCACTTGATTGCAGGGTTTGTACCTTAAAATCTGCTATTGCCAACGAAGCCTCTTCCCTCCTCCGTAACCATTAACATTAATGGGACTTCCACCATCAGGAGGAGATGCCAATGCACACCCCACTAGCTCCTGGGGACAAGGTACTTTATACCAGCTTGTCACAGCACCACCTGCTAGGGGTTTATGACAGATGCGTTTTATAATGGGCTTTATTCTAAGTTATTAAGAAATGGAGAAGCTTCCGCTGTTCGTTCATTAAATATTAATAGAACATTTATAAACTGATCCTTAATTTAAAGTGTTACCTTTAATCAAAGCCAGGGTGATAGCAATGCAGCCGTTGGTAAAGCCCCTCTGGTGGGATTTAAACCTCGCACATTGAGATTTTTTGGCACCTAAGGGTACATTACTGCTCGGGGTACAGTGCACAGAAGCTGTTGCTACTGCCAGTAAGTACAAGCAGGAAAGGCAACTGCAGTCTGCCCCGAACAACATGGACCTGTTGCAGGGTGGCACATGGCTCTCTCCAGCTCAGTGGCTCACTCGGCCTCGCCTGCTCTGAAAGCGAGGTGGTGAGTGGGGTACAAATGCTTGTCTAGACAGGCAGCCTCTACCCTTCATCCTGGCTCCAATATTCCAGGCTCCTAGCTCGTGTCAGAACTGCTGACAGCGGCCCGATGACTGGCATGTCAGTCCCTTCCTCCCCGCCTAGCAGAGGGACACTCACCTGTTTTACTGTCCACTGTGAAGTGCTGCTCTCCTTCCAGCACACTGTACACCACCCTGGCACTGCTGCCGTACGTGGGGTCATCGGCATCTGATGCCATCACCTGCATCACGGACGTGCCTGCACAACAGGACAGGGCAGAAACAACAACAAAAACAAGCCTGAACAAGCTAGGCAGAACCACTCAGACCTTCAAGCCTGGGTCCCCCTGGGGCTGGCCGGGCACGGGCTGGCAACAGAGGCTGATATAGCCAAGGACTAGGGTGACCAGATGTCCCGATTTTATAGGGACAGTCCCGATTTTTGGGTCTTTTTCTTATATAGGCTCCTATTACCCCCCACCCCCTATCCCGATTTTTCACACTTGCTGTCTGGTCACCCTACCAAGGGCTATGAACGTATGCTGGGATAACATCCCCACCCCAGTGGGACAGGTTACAGGGGAGAGGGCTGGAGCCACTGGCAGATTGTGCCCAGTTCTGGCGTCCACGACTCAAGGCTGCTGATAAACTGTAGAGGGGGCAGAGAAGAGTCGTGAGAACGATAAAGGATTCGAAAACGGCTCATAGTGAGAGACTCACGGAGCTCAATCTGTTTTGCTAATCAAAGAGAAGGTTACTGGATGACTTGATTACAGCCAATAAGGACCTAACTGGGGAACAGAAATTTCCTAAGAGAGGGGGGGTCTCCCACCTAGCAGACAAAAGCCTAACAGGACCCAATGGCTGGAAGTTGAATCTAGACAAATTCAGACTGGAAATGAGGTGTAAATGCTTGAAATGAAGATAATTAACCATTGGAACAACTTCCCAAAAGTCCGGGTGGATTCTCCCATCACTGACCATTTTAAAATCCAGACTGGATGTGTTTCTGAGAAATCTGCTCTGGTTCCCACGGGAATTAACTTGTGACCGTCCTGCCGCCTGTTATCCCAGGGCCCCTGTGCCAGGACAGTGCTCCTATTTGGCTAATTAGGAGGGTGGGGCAGCACCCGGGGCTGTAAAGGACCAGGGCAAAACAGAGACAGGGAGAGAGCGGCCAGACTGGGAATGAGGAGCTGGCAGAGACTGTCTGGGACCCGGAGGAGACCGAGCTGAAGGTAGGAGAACAGCAAGAAGGGTTTGCTGGCTGGTGTCCCCAAACCAGACAGCCCGGGGGGAGGAGGAGCAGCAGAGAGAGATGCCTGCTGGCTGTAAGCCAGAGTCAAAGCCAAGGGCCAAAGGCAGGGGAGCAGCGGAGGAGCCGACCTGCTGACGTCTCCAGTGCAAGAGAGCTGGAGCTAGAAGACCCCTGAGGGGGCCGGGGAGTGAGGGATGCTCCCCTGGTTCAGGTGAGATGCCAGCAAAGTGCGGATTCCCCTAGGAAGAGCAGGGTGCCACTCTCGCTGGCAGCGCTGGAGTTGCTGTCCTGGTAGAAGGAGAGGAGAGCCGTGGCCTACAGAGGGACGCCAGGGCTGCATGTTGCATGTGCTGTTTGGACTATGCCAAGGAAATTTTGGACTATGGTTGAGAGATTTTGTTATGATTTATGTGCATGGGACTTTCATAATGACCCCCCCAGGGGCTATATTTATACTTGGAAGGTACTTCCGATTATTTCTGGGGGCTCCAAAGGAGGGAACTTGGGGCAGGCATGGCCCTCCAGGCAGGGGCTATGTCTGCAAGAGGTCCCCTCTGGCCTTGGGATCTCTGATCCTAGGGAATGCTCTCCTCTCTGCGTGTAAGGCCAAGAAGGGCTGGGCTGTGGGAGGGCTCTGAGGCTGGTAATGGGATGCGATACCTTTCACCACTAGACCCCTGGGCTAAGCCCAGCAGAAGATGGGAGCTCCTGGACACTCTTCCCAGATGGGGTGACTGTTCCGTGTGGGTCTCCCCCGGCTTCTAGGGGAACAGGCATCACCATCCCCACTGCCCCTTTCTTGGCATACTGCCAGGATGAAAGGGGCCATGGAGGCTGGGCCCCTCCCTCAGCCTAAGGGGGCCCCCCAGAGCAAGTGTGAGGAGAACATGGCTGCTGCCTGGGCTGTGTCCTGGGGCTAAGTAGGGGCTTCAAACCTAGGGCTGCTGCTACAGCATCTTCCACAGCAGGCAGCATGCTTTAGCACAGAGATATGCAGGGGGAGTAGAACTGCCATCCCGCCTGCTCCCTCCCTCTCTCCGACCCAGACACGCCAGCGGCGTCCTCATGCACCACACGTAGCAGGGCCGGAGGAGTGTAAATTGGATAAAAGTCCATCAAATGGTTGCAATTAAGTTATTGATTTCCAACGCTGTCTCATTAACCAGGGTGCTTCACTCTGACTGTCCCTGTGATGGCTCTAATTTGACATCATGTTCAATTTGACAAAAGCAGGACCCCAGGACGTGAGAACTGGGGGCCAGGGAGGGAAGGGCGGGAGGGCGATGGAAGCGAGCACAGAGAGGGAGGGAAGATGTTCCTCCTGCCTGGAGAAACCCCTGGGGAAGGCAATACTTGATACAGCATCCTGCTATGGCAGCGCGAGGCCACCCAGCAAACCTACAGCAGAGAACGCGGGGACCAACATACACCCACACAGAAACCAAGGCGCTTCCACGCTGGACCAGACCAGCGCTGCAGTGCAGCCACGCTAACCCCCTCCTCCCACAGGCAGGCTGGAGCCCACACCAGGATGGGGAAAAGATATGAACTGATCACAGACATTGTGATGGGTTCGGTGTCACGGAGTCCCCGGGCGATGCTTTGGAACTGCTCCCCACAAAGTCAGTCAGGACTTTGGGGAGCCTCCTCTCCCTCGGAGCAGACCGTCTTCAGGGCAAGAAGCTCACACGTCTTCACCTCCTGGGTCTGACCTTGGAGCATTCAGCATATGCCCCTCTGTGCGCTTCCCACAGCGAGTCCGCCCAGGTGGGGTCCTGGGGAAGCCAGAGGTCCTGCACGCACCCCCACTTTGCAGTCAGACGTGACTCTCAGCCAGCCAGTAAAACAGAGGCTTATTAGATGACAGGAACACGGTCTAAAACAGAGCTTGTAGGTACAGCGGCGAACGGGACCCCTCGGCCGGGTCCATTATGGGGTTCAGAGAGTCAGACAACCCGTTTGCCCTCACTCCCCGTCCCCAGCCACAGCCAGCTCCAACTCAAATCCCCTCCAGCCCCTCCTCCTCTGGGCTTTGTCTCTTTCCCGGGCCAGGAGGTCACCTGACCTCTTTGTTCTCCCACACCTTTAGCATCCCCTTGCAGGGCGGGAAGGGCCTGGCCATTAGTTGCTAGGCAACAGAGGGTCGGCCAAAAAACTGAGGCACCCACACAGTATTCAGAGGAAACATTAAGAACAGTCCCACTTCGTCACATTCGGTCACAGGGATCCCCTTGGGACTGTCACCTGATGTACTGAAATGACCTCTGAGCCCATTTTCCCTGCCAGCTTGGGACTCCAGAACCCTGCCTTGTTGAGCCAGACACGCTAGCCTGCTGCAACCCAGACTCAGGGTCTGGGCCACGCCACCAAAGCTGCAGACTTTAACCAAAAACAGCTCAGCAGGTTACCTCTCCAGCACCCTGACAACCAGTTCCCAATGGGATCCAAACCCCAAATAAATCCGTTTTACTCTGTATAAAGCTTACACAGGGTAAATTCGTAAATTGTTCGCCCTCTATAACATTGATAGAGAGATATGGACAGCTGTTTGCTCCCCCAGGTATTAATCACGTACTCTGGGTTTACTAATAAACAAAAGTGATTTTATTAAGTATAAAAAGTAGGATTTAAGTGGTTCCAAGTAATAACAGAGAGAACAAAGTAAGTCACCAAGCAAAATAAAGCGAAAACACGCAAGTCTAAGCCTAATACATTAAGAAACTGATTACAGGTAATATCTCACCCTCAGATGTTCCAATAAGCTTCTTTCACAGACTAGATTCTTTCCTAGTCTGGGCCCAATCCTTTCACCTGGTACAGTCCTTGTTAGCTCCAGCAGACATCTCTGATGGTAAGCAGGGGCTCTCTCATGACTGGCCACCTCTTTTGTCCTGCTCCACCCCCTTTTATAGCTTTGGCACAAGGCGGGAATCTTTTGTCTCTCTGGGTCCCCACCCCTCCTTCTAAATGGAAAAGTGCCAGATTGAAGATGGATTCCAGTACCAGGTGACATGGTCACATGTCCCTGTAAGACCCCTAGTCTCCATTCCCCATGGGCTGCCCCACACGTACACAGGGAGGCTTTCAAGTATCTAAGGCCATTTACAACGGATTGTTTCTGGAGCGCCCTTAATGGCCTCCACTTAACATGTTCACATCAGTGATACAAGTTTATCTCTTATTCTCCTGTCTCCAGATAGAGAAATAATGCATGCAAACAAATAGGATGAATACATTTAGTAGATTACAAGCTTTCTAATGACACCATACAAGGGGTATTTAGCATAAAGCATATTCCAGTTATGTCATATTCATAAGCATATTTCCATAAAGCATATGGAGTGCAATGTCACAGACATATGATATCTAATTAACCTGGGGAACTCTCTGCCACTGTTGAGGCTAAGGGCTATGCAGGGCTCAGAGAAGACTGCCCATTTATATGGATTATGAGGACATCTTGAGACGGGTTAAAGAAAAGAGAGGAATCTAACCTCTCCTGCTTCAAGGCCTCAGGGCGAGGTAGAGACACCCCACAGCTGCGTATTCCATTATAGCCTGCTCCGGTGACTCCAACCGACTTCCCTGGGCACTGGGTTGGGGTTTTACTTCCACACAAGGCAGTTTCACTTCCTGTGATGGATCTGGAGCTGGCTGATGTCAGGGACAGGAGACTGGATTAGATGGACCGTGGTTCTGATCTGGCAATCCTTATGTTCCTGTGATGCCACATGCTTTGCTATATTAACTCAGCAATAACCACAAAACGTTGGCTCTAGCCTATGTGAGGAATATACACACCCAGGTCTCCTGGCTATTCAGCGTGCAATCAATGCCTGTCCAGGCAGTGTAGAGACCCAGATTCCAAATACTGTGACCTGGCGAAGTACCCAAATCCCTATAAATACTTCATCCAACACCCTGGAGCAATGTCAGATCTGGCTAAGAAAAAGCCTGAATGAGTGAAACACATCAGTCAGTGACGCCCTGGTTGTAACAGAGCAAAATGAATGGAAAGCCACCCAGGTGCGAGGTAACTCACTGACAGAAACGCCCACCCAACTGGTGACAATGCCAAAGCCCAAGCCCCCGGGGGCAGAGCCCAGAGGCCATTCCAGCCACTCCGGGCCACTCCAGCCCTGATCCTGCCAGGAGTCATAAGCCCATGGAGTTAGCAGGGCAGCTTTCACTCCTATTTACACAGATCTGCCCCTTCCTGCTGTCCCTGGAGGAAATGAACAGTTACAGAGCCACTTGGACTGGTCTCAGGCCTCCTCCTCAGAGCCGTAGCAATGCCGATAACCCAGGAATTCCCACCATCAGCTCTCAGAGATGGGCTGGCTTGAGCCAGTTTATTTATGCTTTGCTGTCTGCAGTAGTTACCGTGTATCCCTGCCAGGCATGTCCAGGCTACACTGAGGTGATACTAGTTCGCTGCCTAGTTTAATGAGTGAGTGCTTAGAAACCCCGCAATAACATTTCCATGACAGGCTCTCTCTGTGCCTCCCATCCACCCTCCTCCATCTGGCTCTCCCCTGCCCATCACCCAAACGCTCTGTGTAATATTCGCTCCCTCCTCCTCTTTCCACCCACTCCTGCACTGTGCCTCCCACTTCACACTCCTGCACCTTCCCATGATAAAACCTGACCCTTCCAACGACAGGCATAAAAACACCAGAACAGCAGCTGTGTGGGATGGAGAGAAATTCAGATCATAAATGGGAAATGTCCCATTTAATGAGGGTCCATTAGAGGCCCTGCGGAGTAGAGCACTCAGCATCAAGCCCTCCAATTACTCCACCATGCTGCATTCAGGAGACATGCTGGAGTCTGCGGCAAAGACGTGATGATCCCCAAGAGTGACACTGGCCCATGCAACCACAGCACCATGGCTGTGCTGCCCCATGGGAAGACACCACCCATGGCAGCACCATCCCACCACTGACCCACAGGAATACACTGCCCACGGCAGTGCCACCTGGACACTGACCAGCGGGAACACTGCTTGCACGCCGGCACCACGCTGACCCCCTGAGAGAACAGAGCTGGCTGGACGCACGCAGCTTGGTCTGCTCAAGGAGTCCACTTTACAAGCTGGGGGGAGGTTGGAACAGCCCTGGCAGTAGGGCTTGGAGCAGAGCAGTCATTTGCTCCAGTTATCCCTGCACATGACATCACAGGGCTGGACGTGTCATGATAGAGCAGGAGACGACAGGCAAGTGTCTAATAAACCCCCTGCGTGTGCATGTAGCTCTCCTCCCGCGGCCCCAGCTATACGTCCGGGTTAGTGCCATTCGCAACCAGGCAGCAGTACAGAGGCCAGGGGCATTGGGCAGCAGAAGCGGCCATTAAATGCATCTGCCCCTGCTTCTTGGAACCCAGAGACACTGGGCACTTTCCATCCAGGACTAAACCCTGCTGTATGTGCCCTGCGAGTGAGAGCTGCACATTCCCCAGACCCAGGCCTTACTGCACGATGACTCGCATGAGTTTGTCCATCTGTCTGCCAGACGTTTATGTGAGCACCACAGGTCAGCCCCAGCACGTGATGTAACAGTGACCCTGCCCTGAAGACAGACTGCTTTGTATGTCCTTGGGTTTAAGTCCCAGTAAACTGACAGGTCTGGTATTCTGCCCTGGTGACACAGGTTTGTGGCCATTCCTAGCTCTCCTGGGAGCCTGCTGCGAAGACTCATGCTCTAACAGTCACCCCCTGTTGCTGAGAGCTCAACTGCTGCAGACAATCACAGCTGCCTCTTGGTTGGGGGAGAGACGGGGCCTGGGCCCAGCCCATTGAGAGCTTGGACTGGAGATCAGGATCAGGACCTGCAACTGATGCAATGAGGAAGCTGTGCAGTGCTGAGAGCCCCATGGCGATGCGCTCCTGACAGCCCCATGCTGCCAGCATACACTGAGCAGGAACAATTCACAGAACCAGCTGTCAGTGGGCACAATACCACTGCTGGGAGCAGCTGTCCTGAGGAGAACAAACCCGCTGCTCATCTCCGCCATCCTTCCTCTGCAACGTGCAGGGTGTTTCACAGAGTCCTAAATGGCCCCCACGACACCAGCCAGGTAGAGAGCACTAAACCCATGTCACAGATGGGGAAACTGAGACACAAACATGTAATGCTGCTGCTCAAGATCTCACACACACACACACACACACACACACAGAGTCAGGAACAGAGCCCCAGGAGTCCTGACTCCAACCCCTCTGCTCTAACCACTGCATCCACTGCCCTCCCGCAGCCAGGAATAGGACCCAGGAATCCTGACTCCAACCCCTCTGCTCTAAGCACTGCATCCACTGCCCTCTTCTAAGCATGAGCGCACAATCCCAAAGCAGAGCAGCACCCGCTGCGAGTACATCTTGTCCTCCTACTTTTAGTTCGTTTCTGGCATCTGCCTTTGCCATAAAAATACAATAAATAAAATCTAAACATCCATCATGTGCTGCATAACCCACATCCCATCTCCAGGAACCCTGAACTCATAGCCAGAGAGATAATTAGACACGTAAAATGAGATAAAGACCCAAGTTCCTCCCCTGGCCAGCTCGCACTGAGGAATCAGAGGAAACCAACAACTGTACATAAAAATTAATGAATCAGACAGGATCTGTGTCTCTCGCTCTCCTGCTGCAAAGGTGCAAATCTGCCACCGCAGACTGGAGAGACTGTGTGGTTCCCCTTCAGAGCCCGGGCTGGGGGACCCCCTTTGTCAGAACCCTGGGTGGGGCCCATTCGACAATGGCATTCTTCTACTAGAGCCCTTCACCTGGTTCTGTTCTGGAACAACAGGCCCCGCAATGGCACCAGAGGAATAAACACCCTCCCCACACGACGCCTTTACAAAGCGAGAGCTTGCCCAGGTGGCCATGCTCCTTGGAAGCTGGCTGCGGAAGGGGGCCCAGCAGAGTGCTGGCTGCCAGGTGCCCCCAGAAGGTGCTGTCGGAGTCACTGCCCCCAGCACCAAGAGCAATCTCTGCAGAGCTGTGTGGGGAGATAATGCAGCCCTTAATTCTGAAGCCATGAAATGCTGCGGCACAATTAATCTCTGCTCTGGCCTGCAGGAAGCCAGGATTAGCAACTTGGGGAGGGTCTCCTCTTAGGCACCCAGCCGGCAGAGGAATTGTGTCCAGCTCTGGCTTGAGGAAATCAGTGCAGATTAACGAGCAGTGTCTCCAGCAAAGGGATTCTCAGGGCTGTTCCCGCCGAGCCCTGCAAGCGAAGGGGGAGCTACCAAGCCCCCCTCCAGGGAGCCACACGCGACCGCGTCCCATCACGCCAGGCTGTTGTGCACACATTGCCCAGCCACAGGCAATTCCCATGCTAGCCCCTGTCACACTGGTGCCCGAGAGAGACATGAAGCTGCTGGAGGCAGCGTTGGCAGCACCAAGGCTCCTCCTGCAGCAATGCAACCAGCTGTAACCGGAGAGAGGCACGTCTGCATCCACAGCCACTCTTAGGGGAGCAGCCAGGAAATGGACGACAGCCCCAGAGAGCGACTGGCCTGCCCCAGAGGAGGACAGCAGCAGTCTGGGAGGCACAGGCAAGGGAAGCTGCCACTTGGCTGCTGCCTGGCAGCTCCTCCACTTCCTTGCAGCCCACCCGAGCGCGTGCTCTGTGCACGTGGGTAACAGCGGGGGGGCACCTGTGAACGTTATCCCCTCCTCTGGGGCTATCTCGCTGGGGCTCTAATAGAGGGTTTGGTTTACGGGAAGCATCTCCTCTGCACGGAGCTTGTTCTGATCTGCTCCTGTGCCTCTCCTTGTACATCAATCACTAAACAGTGCTCTAGAAAGTACAGCTAGGCCGGGGCAGACAGTGTGAGGCTGGCACTGCCAGCCGTGGCGAAGCCCAGCTGGGCCTCTGCACTGCCATGGCCTCCCCCCGCAGCCCGCCATGCATTGCTCGGCCAAGCTGGGCGTGCGCAGCACTGCCCCGGCTGCGTGGCTGGCCCCGTAGAGTGCTGTGCACCGACTGTTGTAAGCCGGCAGGGAGCGTTCTGGCGGCTGCAGAAGGGGCTAGGACCTGTCTGTGGGGCTCACGCCAGGCAGCTGTTGGCAGAGCTTGTGGCGAGGGGGAGGCGTAAGGAAAATCCTTCCCACCATGCCCTGGGGTGGGGCTGAGCTCTCTAGCGGCCCAGCCAATCCCCGGCCCTGGAGTGCTGCCCCAGCTCTGCCCCCTTCCCCAAACCATCTCTTCTTCCTGCCCGCACTGGGAGTGAGCAGGGATGGGACAGTCTCCAAAGCACCTGCCCTCGGGCACCTAGCCCTTCCCCTAGATCCTCCACTCTGGGGACGCACCTGGCGTTTAGTGCAGGGGCCGCAGCGCCTCTCAGAGCCCAGCTCTGGGCTTAACACGCACACCTCCCTGCCTCTCCCGCCTCCTCTGGGCCTTCCTCTCTCAGCACTCCCGGGAGCCTGCGACCCCCGTTCGCAGCACACTCTGGACTGGACGCCACTGACTGTGCCACTCGCTCCGGCAGCATTTAGCTACAATGAATGTCAACAGGCAACGGAAAGCAAACAGGCCCCGCTCAGAACCCACAAGGACCTGGCAGGCTGGAAAGGGACCTGCACACGCCAGTCCAGGTGCCAGCCGAGGGTGAATGCTTCAGACCCATGCAAAATGCAGAGTGCCCCACATCCACGGCCCCGAGCCCTTCCCTCCCAGTCCCGTCCTGACTATGACCAGCTCCAAGGGATGCCCCCGCGATAGCCCAGCTCCTGGCACAGGCTAGTTCCCATCACCGCAGGAGCCACAGCAGGATGGGAAGGAAGGCCCTGTGCAGGTGAGGACAGGCTCCAGCACAAGGAATCTCTGCAGGACTCTGCCCCGCCATGCAAGAGGCCAGGGAGTCCCCCTCCCCACCCCCCTTTCCCAGTGTAGTAGCTGCTGCGTCCCACTCAGAGGTGACATGTAGGGAGGACATGGGGGGGCAAGTGCCCCCGCAGATTGGCCTTCTCTCCGTGTGCCCCCC
>NW_020664481.1:345250-408012 GCF_002925995.2 Terrapene triunguis | reverse complement strand
CAGCAACACAGCCCCCCACCCCGAGCACCCAGCGCCTGCTCCCTGCCAATCTCAGCAACACAGCCCCCTCTCCCACTCCCCGCCCCGAGGGCCCAGCGCCTGCTCCCTGTCCTGCCTTGCTGCAGAATTTCATCTCGCAGTCTCAGCAACATAATCATCACAGTTCTGTGCAGAAAAGGCCCTCGCTACCTGATTGGCCTCCCTTTTCTACCTAGCCAAGACCTCCCATACCAGCCCCAGGAACCATCCGCCCCAAGCGGGAGACTCCTGGGACCGACCTACAGCAGGGTCTCAGCTGCCGGCCCTGCCTGCTGTGACGGCTGCCCTTCCGGGGCACTGTGCATCATCCTGAGTGGCAGCACCGCAGTCACAGCTGGACAGGGAAGAAGGGAGATGAAATCTAATGTCCTGATTCAGGGAGCGGAAGGGAGCTTTGGCCAGAAGCAGGGCTGGCACTGGCCCAACAGAGCTGTGAGGTGCTCAGGTATATGGGAGAAAGAGACAGAGACTGGCAGAGACACACTGAGAGCATCTTCTGCATCACAGCTCACAAAGAGCCCTGGCACCTAATGCGAAAGAAAGAAAGAAAGAAAGAAAGAAAGAAAGAAAGAAAGAAAGAAAGAAAGAAAGAAAGAAAGCCTCTGTAACGGTGGTGACAAAGTGCCCCTTCCCTGGCAGGGACCGCCATGGTCCACCCCTCTTGGCTAGTCTCAAGGCCTGCTGCTCAACTCCATGGTCCCATGAACAACGGGCATGGCAGGCACTTCATGGCTGCCCTGAGTCTTTCCCCACACTGCATCCATTCACAAGCTACAATTCTGGCCCCAAATAGCAGCCGAGGCCTCTGGCTCTCCACTCTGGTCACACAGGCGTGTACCAGGGCAGAGGGTCGGCGCAGACGGGGTCTGGCCCCTTTAACCGCTCGCAGAGCTGCACTTTGGTTTTTCATGTGAAATTCTTTGGTCAGCCCCAGAACAGCTGTGGATTATTCGCACTCTCTAAGACAGAGAGGGAGACTGTGCCCGGACGGCAGAATTTACTGGGCAGAGCTGTCCGCAGACATGGCACTCGCAGGGCCCAGGCCTGGGCACAGCAGCAGCAGCAGCCACCACCAAGATTTTTTAAATGATAAAATTTTCAACATTCCCTCTTCTTGCTCCAACAGGTGAAGCAACTAGTGCCTCCCAGGAGCAAGTGGGCAGCATGTCAGGGAAGGAAACAAACCCCAGTGCGGAACGATTATCGGAGCAGAAACAAGCCTCCTGCATCCCCAAGAATGGCCTGTTTTGGTAGAATGCTGAGCCCGGCCCAGAGGGAATTTCACTGCAGACTCAGAGCTCTCGCTCCTGCGGCCACACGCAGGCAGGAACTAACCCAGCTGCAGATGGATCTCGCAAAAAAGTGACTAATGAAATGATACAAAACAGAGCAGCCTATGGAGGGCACTTAGACAAAGAATTCTATTGGACAGGTCCATGGGGGTGGGGGACAACCTCCAGACAGGCATGGGGCCCGGGGGCACACAGATAAGCACGGCGCCCTGGGGCACTGGGCATGCAGACAGGCACAGAAGAGGGGAAAGTTTGCCCCAAAGCAGCATGGGAGCAGGGAGACCCACGAACATGCCCCTGCCCCAGGAGCAGAGAGCACTCAGGACACTCACTCTCTGAAAAGGATTCCAGAGTCTGCAGTGTGTCCCCAGCCCAGAGATCCCAGCACTGAGCTAGGGTCTGTGTCCACTCTGCTCCAGCGTGCGGAGCCCTGGCTCCTGGTCGCTCCCAGCCCAAGAGCTTCCAGACAAGCTCCAATGTTCTGAGCACTTTCTATTAAAAATTCAGAGCCACCTGTTGGATGGCCTGTAAACACTGATTGCACCCTGAACAAATCCCTTTTCTCCGCTTCCAGTGGGGAGATTAAACAATTTCTCTTGGCAATAATCACTTCTGCAGCCAGCTGACTTTGGGCTAAAGGCAGGGCCTGACCCCAAGCTTTGTCTGCACAGCCAAATCGTCTCTAATCTGGCCTGATGAGACTTGCTGCTACCCAGGGAAACGGGGGAGGGAAACATGGTCCCTGAGTCACAGGATGCCTATTTCACCAGGGTCTCTTTGCCATGGGCTGATCCTGCAAGGTGCCGCGCACATGTGCACAGCCTCTGATGATGCCAGGATTGGGCCCTTGGACTCTGACTCTGTGGGATTTGTCTTTGGCCTGGGGGCAGCAGGCAGCTGTTAATCAGCCCTAGGGGAGCTTGGAAAGGGAGCCCAAAACTCAGCTGATTTTATCATTTGCTAATATCAGGGAATTCCCATGGTTCCCAGACACCTGGCTGGTTCCCCACAGGGTCTGTCCTGCCTTCTCAGCACACCCCAGGCCTCTTCACCAGGGATTTGCCTCTGCCCAAAGTGCAGAGCTGCACCTGCAGTAGGGCCTTGCTCCCAGGCTGGGGCTAGAGCTGCTGAGGGGTTTGAGTCAGTGCAGAACGGCCCTTCCATCCCCTGTTCTGAGAGCATCTCAGCCAAGAGTTTCTCTGTGAGAGGCAGAGCATGGCAATGGGACTGCTGCAGGGTCTGCTGGCTGGTCCCCAGGGCACCGGAGACTGGTCAGGAGTGGGATCCATTCACGCTTACCCCTTGTGTGCAGGTCTCAGCCCCTGGTCCCTGAGATGGCAGGGAAAGCAGCAGAAGTGGCTTCATAAGTAACAACGCTCCACACTGTGCCATCTGCCTTACCCTCCTCTGCCCATGATGTGATGATTGCATCTGCTGCCCACCCCAACGAGGCACAGACACTGGGGCCTGCCAGCCTGCAGAGTTCCCTCTAATTTTTTTCATCCAGGTGCAGAATGAATTTTGTTATGTGCACCATATTGAGGTAATGTGCGGATGTGCGCCACCAGTAGAAACAAAAACCTAGATATAATATATATTTTTAAAAAGTTACTATAGGGATAATTACTCCAGCCAGGGCAAGTTGGGCATTTTAGAACTCACTACTCAAAGAATTAAAAGTAAGTGTAAGAGAGAAATCAAAATTTTGAAATGCACAGACCAGTCAAAAAACTAAAACACCACACTTTGAAAGAAGTATCAAGTAACAACAATAATACAAGTATGTGTTGGGAGGTGAGCGTGAAAGACAGTGAGTGAGTGTGTGTATGTGAGACAAACACAGTGTGTGTGTGTGTGTGTGTGTGTGTGTGTGTGTGTGTGTGTGTGTGTGACAGAGAGTAACACGTGCTGCCCCCTTAAGTACGCTGCCCTTTTAAGTAGATCGGCACTCAGCAGTCTGAAGCCTGTGTATTCAGACACAGCAACAGCTGCCAGCAAGCTCCCTCCATCCTGAGCCCTGTCATCTGTGTCCCCTCTCCCGCTCTGTGGAGATGGGGTACAGGGGTGGGGGACACCCTGACATCAGTGCGCACACACACACAGCAAGCAGGAGATCCTGGGAGCAGCTGGCCAGGGGCTCCAAGGCAGAGCAGTGGGGGGAGGGACACCCGAAGTGCATGGCACTTGATAGCCTGCTGGGTGGCCACCCGGCCTCGCAGCTTAGAGGGAACTTAGGCTCCAAGCAGAGACAGCAAGTGGCCCTGTTCAGAGCTGCGAGAGCTCAGCACACCCTTAGCAGCAGCAGCCTCAGCACTCACCCAGCTACGCAGCATCTTCCCTGAGAAGACCCTGTATCCCCCGTCCCTGGGTGCTTGCAGGACCCTGAGCACAATGCCAGCCAGAGCCCAGTGGGTAAGTTCTGTGCCCCATCCCCTCTAACTCCTAACCCAGCTCCCTGCAGAAGTCCCTGGCTGCCCCACACAGCTGCACTCTAACCTCCCGAGCAGTGTGGCGTGGTGGGAACTCAGAGGGCCTTGGCCTGGTGGGTGAATCCTCGCAGCTCCCCATGTCTCAGGCACCCCAGTGAAATGGCTAGATGAGAAGCTGGTGGCCTGCAAAGAGTCAGCTCCCTCTGGAAAGCCCCTGCTGCCCGGTGCCTGTGGCCAGTCCTGGGGTGCTGGGTGAGATTGTAAGGTAATTTCCACCTGCGGCGGCAGCACAGTGTCCCAACACCCTGTACCCAGCACTGGCCAAGACACTTCTCATATGCTTGGAGGGAGCCCCGGGTCCAGAGTGTGTACAGCCTGGCTCCCGCGGCTGAGCTCCAGGGAGCTTCTGATTCAGGACGAGAAACTCCCTCTCCCCTGCCCTTTATGCCTCTCAACCCCTACTGCAGCCAGACCCCCCTTCCCCCACCCCAGGGTCCGTCTGGCACATTCTCTTGGGCAGCTGGCCCCTTTCCCAGCCCGTCACATCCCTGCTGCCTGATCCTGGGCCGAGAGCAGAGCTGGCTTTGTGTAACCGCCCTCAGCTCCTCAGAAATAGTTTGCTTAAATCTCCATTGTTTGCAATTCCCTGAGATGCTGGGAAATCAGACACCTTTCCCTCCCAATCAGTCCTCTTCCTTTATGCAAATACTGTCCCTTGATCTGCCCCCAGGCTTGCGGGAGCCCATCTGACCATGTTTGCTTAACTGATTTCTGTGCACCAGGAACATGCCCCGTCCCTGCTGGGGACCTGGCAGGGAGCTGCCCAGGCTTTCTGCAGGTCACATGACAGTGTGAGAATTTCTCGGCTGGTCCATCCTGGCTTGGCTGGCAGGAGGACCCGGTAAGAGCACAGGTAGGGCAGGGCAGGTTTGGAAAGGAGCTGTCGATCCCCCGCACCTTTCTGCTGGCTGAGGGAGCAAAGGCTAGGAAATCTTGCCAAATGACAGCCCTGGTCGCCAAGCTGCAGGGCCCCTCCATAACAGTTGGGTCCTGGACCTTTCCAGAGCAGTGACGGACGGACGGCTGGGTCCCAGCTGCTGTGGGGGGGCTGGGTAAACCCCTGCCACCGGGGCCTGAGCAGAGACCGTCAAACTTATTCCATGCAGCACCTCTGGGCTTTAACCCAGATCCTGATACCAGAGACAAGGGCACATTCCCCTGAGCAGCGCAGTATCCCCCCAGCATTCCCTGCCCTCCGGTGCTCCCTGATGGCCCATGCTCAGAAGCGAGGGCGGAGGCCGCTGCTCGGGGAGGATATATTGCACGTATGGATCTCCTGAACGTTAATGAAAAAGCTCCTCAGAGGTTGACTCTCAGATCTGGGGGCGATTGATTCCCCACCCGCCTGGGCGCTGGGTGAAGCAGGTCCTGTGCACTGACTCCGGGCGCAGCGTTCAGTTAACAGCTGACCCGCTGCCCAGGATCTCAGCCACGCCTGGCACACAAAGCAAGGCCCCTGCCCACACTAGGGGCCAGCCAGTTGCTCTGCCAGCTGGACTTGGCCTGGCCAGGGTACGGGCCACACTGAGGCTTGGGGCCTTTTACATACAGTCTGTGGTGCCATCGTCACTGTCCCATTACGTGCCATGCCCAGTGCAGTCCCCAACGCTCCATACACACGGGCCCCGCCCGTGCAGTGCCTGGGCTGAGCTCCCCCCCCCCATATAAACACCACCCCAGGGCAGTGCCCAGGCAGAGCTGCCCCCCCACTCCAGTTACCCGGCCCCCCATGCAGTGCCTGGGCAGAGCTGCCCCCCACACTCCAGTTACCCGGCCCCCTGTGCAGTGCCCAGGGCTGAGCTGCCTCCCCCACTCCAGTTACCTGGCCCCCCCATGCAGTGCCCCGGCTGGAGCTGCTTCCCCATAAACACCCCACCCCACCCCAGTGCAGTGCCCCAGGTGAAGCTGCTTCCCAGTGTCACTGGCTCGGCAGAAGCAGGACCCAACACTGTTGCCAGTGGTGTAGCACACGGGACGGTGGTCTCTCCAGCACCTGAGCCCTGTGTACAGCTCTCGGAAGGAAGCCAGGGTGCTGGATGGCCTGGGGCCTCGGGGCATTGTCAGCAGCACTCTGTGGGTGTCTGGATGGACTCTCCAGATCTCTGCCCCAGCTGCTGCCGAGGACTTTGTGCAGCTGCGCTGGCCGCCTCTGCCGCACAGGGAGCTCTCCCCTCTCCTGGGAGCTGGGGGTCAGCTGGGACATAAGGCCAACACTGCTGCAGCAGAGCTCTGTTCTGCTCTCCAGCGCAGGGCAGCGGCAGGCGAGGAGGAAGCATCTGCCCTGACATTTCAGAGTTTTGACCTTGGGCCCCAGAGTGGTTTCCCCACAGTCTTTGCTTCCCTTTGGGGCTGGCCAGGCTGCTGGAGGCCCCACTGTGAAGGGGGAGCTGCGAGGAAGCCAGCTCACACTCACTAATTTGGGGCTGCCTTGGGTCGGCAGGTCAGAGGCTGTCGGTCAGCGCTGGCTCCTGGCTGTCAGGTCCCCGCCTCCGGAGCGACACAGCAGAGGCACGTCCAACGCTGCTCCAAACACTTCTCTTTACTTTTCACTTTTGAGGATTTTAATTTGCAGGAATCGCCTCCTTTCATGTTCTGAAACCGAGTTTCTTTCTCCCTCTGATCTCCAATTTTGCACAGACACTGTCTCCTTTGATACGTCTTGTTCACATCAGCCTGTGACAGGCAGCTCCGTAATTGTAAGTGATTTTCAAAGCACAGGGCTCCTGGTCTAACAACCAGAGTTGAGAATTCCGCCCTTTTTAAACGTTGCTCAGGCAAACTACGTTAATTTCATTGCTTCCCCCTTTTGGGAATGGGGGGTGCGTCTCCCCCTTGCTGCCTGCATCCTGCCTTCCATTTGTACAGGAGCCCTGGTCTGTGACTGATGGCGTTCTTGGCCAAAGGAGGAGAGGGTTCCTGATAGGGGCTGAAACCGCGTGTCAGGAGGAATTCAGTCAGCAGCAGCCCCTCTGGTGTAATGATTTCTGCACATCTGTACGTGTGCTGGAGGCCATCACAGGGCTCTGAATGAGCAGAGCATCCAGGAAACACAGCAAGAGACTGACCCTCCGGCTTCCTGCCAGGCCCTAAGGAGAGCCCTTCCCTTGCTGCACTTAACTCCTTGGGCAGTCACAGGAACCAGGCCTGGGCCCCTTTCCAGGGCACTGCCTGTCACACCCCCAGATGGGAAAACCAGCTATCTGTCCTCCTGCTGGAGCCGGACCTGTGCCACATGATCCCTGCGCTGCCAGCCTCCTCGGGGGCTCTTCCCGCTCTCCTGCCTTCTCCTCAGTTCTGCTCACTGCTGGTCCTCTCGCTTTCTCCTTCCTTTGCACCTGTCACTCTCCCCTTTTCATCCCCTGCGGCTGTTACCATTTGATGTCGGGCTGACTCTGTCTTTTGCCTTGAGGCGCCTTTGGAGAGCAGTGATTTGCAGTGCCACTGCCTGGGATACCTCCCCTCTCGCAGCCTACCAACCCCAAGCCTGCTGCCCATGCCCCAAGCTCAGTCAACCCATGCCCCTGGTCCGACGCAGACAGGGAGCAGCACGACACCCAGAAACAGGGAAAAGGGTGAATGGATTCTGGGGCTCAGCAGAACGCACTACCAGCATGAAGTAGGGACAAAGGGCAGACGCCCTGCTGCTGCCCCATTGCACGTCCCCGCCCCCACCTTACATCCAACACTCAGTAAAGCACAATAACTGCCTGCCCAGTGCGACCCTATCCTGCCCTCTCCCCAGGGTGGCTAGCACGCTCTGGGAAACCTCCCCGCACAGACCCTGCTCTGGTGCACAGCATTCCAGACCCGACGACGTGCTACCGCAGGAGCGGAGGCAGTGTGATGTGTGAGGTGCTAGGCCTCACTTAGGAACGAGAGGGATGAGTTTACACGTCTGAGCCAATCAGCTGAAGTTTTCTCCCATTACGGAACAATTGTACTTAGTTCAACACCACTGCCGGCCTCTGCTCAGCGGGCGCTTGTGACCAGAGCTGCTGGGAGAGGGGCTGCAGGGCAGGGCTGTGGGGTGGGAAGGAATGGAACAGGATGGGGGTTTGGATCAGGACTGATATGCGGGAGCAGAGCTGGGGGAGGGGTGCCAGGGCAGCACAGATAGAGCAGGGGGTGCTGCAGGTCCAGCAGGCCAGGACCAGCATAGCTGGGGGATGGGACTTGGCACTGCAACAGCAGGGTGGCTGCAGATCAGGACTGTGTGGGGAGCCCAGAATGGAAAGGCAGGAGGACCATTGGTTGGGACTGAGGGACATGAACAGTCCAACACAGGAGAAATTTGCACTAGTGAACATTCAGGTTGTTCTCCAAGGGGCGGCTCAGCTCGTTCTGTGCTACCTCTTCCTTTCTGGCTGGGCTTGAAACTTTGCTAACAATGTTAATAAAAGTGTGAGTGTTGTGACCGTGTACGTCAGGGTTCCCAATTCAAAAGGAATTCTAGTAATACGGCCCCTGATCTTGGGACGAGAACCAATCAAACCTCCGAGTGTTAACTGGGAATTTTTAAGTAATCAATATAATTAATAGACCAGGCAACAGCAGCCAGGCACTGACAGATGGGGGAGGTGGAATCCCAGGGGTGGGGAGAGCCGGGAGCGTAGGTGCCGCAGACACAGCTAGAGGCAAGGAGACATGGCAAGAAATATCAGTCTCAGTATGATCCTAACCAGCAGCAGACCCTGCCTCGAGCAAGGCCTGGGGACTCCTCCCCAGTGCCTGAGAGCAGCAGAGACCGGCATGTGTGGAGGAAAGCTGGGGCAGAACTGGGGAAACCTCAGACAGGGAAGCGGGGGAATTGGCACCCAGCTCAGCCCACTCCCATTGCACAGGTTCATGGGGAGCCCACGTGCTTCTCCAGCTGGCCATCAGCACTGAGGATTTACTCAAATGTTTCCCTAAACTGCCTTATTTATTTTCCCCCTTGGCTCCAGTCGTGGCTGGAATCCCTGGATTGATGACAAGTGATTCTGTGCTGGACAAGACTCTAGTTTGACAGCTCAGGGTAATGGATGGGAGCAGGGGGCTGCCAGCTCCTTGCCCCCATCACCTTGTGCTCAGCGCGGGTGCAGGGCACCTACCTATGGGGGACAGCTCGGCCACGCTGCCGATGTAGGGCCCCTCCAGGAAACGGGGCTCGCTGTCATTGATGTCCTGCACCTTGATGATGAACTCAGACTCCGGCTCCAGCAGCTGGTTGGTCTGGCGGTCCCGGGCCTGTGCCCGCAGCGTGTAGAACGTCTTCTGCTCCCGGTCCAGGCGCTCAGTGGCATGGATGTCGCCTGTGACCTCATCAATGAGGAAGATGGTTCCTGCGCCCTCCCCGGAGATGGTGTACTTGATGGACCCGTCCCCCTCATCCGAGTCCGAGTGGATCTGCAGAGGAAGGACAGAGGGCGAGGGTTGGTGCTGAGAGAGCGCGCAACTGAACTGGCTGGAGCCACAGCCGCCACTTTTGCTGTGAGAGCCAAGTCAGTGAGGAGCCCCCCGGCAAGAGAGGAGCAGTAGCTGGGCCCATGGAGTGGGAGGGGCTAGAGCAGGGGTCTGGGGTGGGGAGGGCAGGCAGAGCAAGGGCCCGGTGGCTGCATGGTTTTCACTGCCAAGAGTTAGTTCAGATCAGCCTGTCCCTCTTGGAAGGGAACAGCAAGCGATGCGCTTGTCCTGGGCTGGGACCCGGAAGACCTGGGTTCAATTCCTGGCTCTGCCACTGCTTTGCTGTGTGACCTTGGGCCTGTCACCAGATCTCTGCCCCGCTCCCTTCTAACACAGAACTGAGAGAATAATTCTGTGTAGCTCAGACCCCCCGTCACACGGGCTAGAGCAGCCCCCAAAGACAGAGTGATTGACAGTACAGGAGACACAACTGGAACAAAGCCACCCCAAAGCGTGTGAGGCTCAGACATCCACATGGGCAGCATCGAGTAACTGCATGCAGCACTGTGAAATCTGCTCTGTGATGTGTGTAAACACCAGCTCACTGCCCTTCCAAACCCAAGCCAGCTGCCCCACTACTCTGGTGTGCATGCTCTGGCTCTCGATACCAGCGGCTGCCAGCCCTTCCACACGGTGACAGCTTCATGCCCACCCAGCATCCTGGCAGGGATATGAGCGCTGAATTCAGCACCAGAAACAGCCCCCCAGGAAAGCAGCTTGTGTAGCCAACAATTTCCTCTTCGTTTTCTAATTAAGATGCTATTTGGAATGAGGGAGCGAAAGGGTAAACAGCAGCTCCCTTTGCCCTGCAGCCGCCTGGAATCCAGGCCAGGCGTCCGGAGATAATTTTATTGGTGGCATTAAACTGAGTTATGAGGTTTTTACAATCCAGCCACTTATGAGAAATCTATTAACAGTAACTGGACAGGCAGAATGCATCTCTGAGGAGAGCAGCGCGGGCATTAATTGGGGCAATCCATAATGGACAGGCCCCCAGAAAGGTTTCATCAGATGCATTCATTTACTCCTCACAATTTCTGCTGAGAATCAGCAAAGTTGCCAAAAAAAGAGCTGTCCATTAATCGGCTAATGAAATATGAAAATGTTTATGGGCCATTCAATCTTCCAAACTGCAGTTCTATAATCCACCTTAAAGACATACAGCTCCACCAGCAAGAATTTATACCAGGACCTGCCTCTTTTTATGATGCCTTCATTATATTTATCTTGTTAGATACAATTTATATATTTATTTATTTTGTGAGTAAGATGCCCACACATTGGACAATTCAATGTACTTTACATGCTATTCATATATTATCGTCTATGTCAAATAGCAACAGAGAGTCCTGTGGCACCTTTAAGACTAGCAGAGGTGCCACAGGACACTCTGTTACTTTTTACAGATCCAGACTAACACGGCTACCCCTCTGATATATATCAAATACACACTCCCACCCTGCCTTGCCAGGAAATAAACTCACCTGCCCAGCATCACCCAGAAAATACACCCACCTGCCCAGCATTGCCTGGGAAATACACCTGCCCAAACCACATCACACAGGAAATACAGCCACCTGCCTGGTATCACCTAGGAATTACCCCTGTGTGACTGGCAATACCTAGAAAATACACCCCTGCCAAGCCAACAAATACACCTGTTTTCTCAGCTATCCCTAGGAAACACCCACTCACCTGGCCCCACTTGAGACACACAGCCAGACACCCCTTTGCGGCTGGGTGCCCTAGCAGGAGGGTTCTGGCCCCACATCCCCTCTCAGGCCCCTGATGGCTCCAGGTCGGGTTTGCTTGACTCAGTAACACCGACCCATCCTTGGGGCTGGTTCATTACAAAAGTCTTGTGCAAACAGTCCCTAACAGAACTCCCCAGACAGCCCACTGATCACTCCAGTGCACATGGTCCTTACAATCCCATGACAGCCAGTCCATCGATGTAGCACATACCACACTCCAGCACCTTCCACCCCACCCGGGGTCTTCGTTGGTCCTCGCCTGTCCTGCCACGAGAGCCACACCAGAGCCCCTCCAGCTGAAGCGCAACCCCGCTCTTCCTCACAGGAGCCCCCACAGCCTCTCCACTGGGAGGGCATACTCACCTTCCCTCACTCCCCCAGTTCTGCCATCCTCTCACCTCAGACCAGCCAGAGGTGAGCCCTGCCACTGTTCTCTTGGCCCTCAGCCCTCTTCGGCCCTCTGGCTCCAGCTCTCCTTCATGGAGACCCCCGAGGGTTAGCCCATCTACAGCCCTCTCCAGTCCCGGGCCCGCCAGCTTGGGTGTCAGTAGGCAACTCCCACGGCTGGGAGGGAGTTGCCTACTGACATCTGTTGGTCCTCTCCTGTCCTGCCCCCTCCAGCCCTAGCACTCCAGCGTGGGGAGGTCAGCCAGCAAACCCCTCTGCTGCTCTTCAGCTTTCTCCCCGGCACGTCAGCGTCGTGTCCCTCCTCCCTTGGACTCTCCCTGATCCTTTCTAGCCCCAGGCGCTCCACACCCTCTCAACTGGCCAAACAGGAGCACCTGCTCTGACACAGGGCACCGGACCTGCTTCATTTAAAGAGGCCAGCCACCCTGGGACATACACTTCCGGTTGCCTGGGCAATCTCCCCACCCTGCGGGTATTGCAGCCATAAGGTAGTCACCCAGCTGGCTTGCACAGGAACGACCCTGCCTGCTCTGCGTCACATCCTGCTGCCCCATGTCAACCCTTGCCAGAGACTGAAATACCACGGCAGGGGCTGTATCTGTTCCATAAAGTGCAGGGGCCACATACACAAATGTGCATTTCTCTGCTCATAACAATAGCAACAAGATTCGTGATGGTGGAATCTCCATCCTTAGAGGTTTTTAAGGCCTGGCTTGACAAAGCCCTGGCTGGGATGATTTAGTTGGTGTTGATCCTGCTTTGAGCAGGGGGTTGGACTAGATGACCTCCTGAGGTCCCTTCCAACCCTGATATTCTATGATTCTAATTATCAGCCAGGAGATAAACCTGCCCGTCCAGCCCTTATGCCCAGCAAACAGTCCAAACTAGCAGCATATCCCTGCTCCACATCTGCTTAACACTGACTCTGTGCTCAGAGCAGATGCCAGCAGCCCTGAAACCTGGAAAGCCAGGAAGAAAAACAGAGCCCGCACTCCGGGGGCTGGAAAGACAGATTTACAAGGGAAGATTAATGAGCTAAATCTGCATCACTTGGCTAAACAACAACTAACGGGGGAGCAGGATAACTGTCTGCAGGTGTCTGAGGGGAGAGAGCAAGGAGGGCTGGAGAAGGAGCAGGGGGTGCTTTGGGGTGAAAGTGAGTCTGCATTTACACCCCTAACCTGGTGTACAATCACCAAGATTGTATGCACCAGCACAGGGTTTGGGCACGCACATGACCAGTCGAACGTCAGAGCAGTTCTGAAACCTGGGCCAAAATACGGATATGCAGGTTTTTAAAGCACAAAAATGCAGCTGTCTGATTTCTCGGGCTGTCTCTCTGAGATGCCAGTCAGTGAACTTGGCGCATAGCACTAACCTGGGCTCTGAGCTGGACACCTGCAGAAGCTGCCCCCGGATCATTTGCCCCATGGGGTATGTCTACACTGAAATTAAACACCTGCGGCTGGCCCAGGTCAGCTGACTCAGGCCCGGGGCTAATTGCAGTGTAGACGTTTGGTCCTAGGCTGGAGCCGGGGCTCTGGGACAGCCCGGTGGCCCAAACCCCGCAAGCTCGTGTTAGCTGATGGGCCAGGCACAGGTGTTTAATCGCAGTGTAGACATAACCGTGCTGCATTTGGCGTCTTACAGTCCATTTAAATGTTGGGATGGATTTTGGTGATCCGTCCTGTTCACAGGTGTGAGGGGTGAATGGCACCAGTGTGGAGGCAGGTTTGGGTAAGCATCTTCTGCATAGCTCTACCAGTGCACCTAGCCCTACCACCGGCTCCCATGGCATTCCCAGAGCCCCTCACATCCTGCAAACCCCCTCCATATTGAACTGCAGCACCCCCAGCTGTGCAGTCTGGTCCCTCACCCATCCACCCAGAGTTCTGCCAAGGCACCACAGTCCCTGTCTTTGCCTCCACCCCCACCCCAGCTCTGCCAATACCTCCGGTTCTGAAGCGATACACACTGTTGCTCGTTCCTGGCCTGCCTCCCTTGCCACCGCAGACCCACCAGCACAGAAACCAAATATGGTGACAAGCTGCAGGGTGGCTCTGGCGAGTGGTGCCACAGGGACAAACTCCTCACCCTGTGCTGTGGCCAGTGCACACCCGCCCCAAACGTCCCCAAGGCCTCTCCAGGAATGCATGACCAATGAGCAAAGCCACCCTCTCCCAAGCCGATCTGGAGAACAAACCTTGCACTGGGTTTGCTTTGTAGATGGCTCAAGAGTGGCTGTGACAGTGCAGACAGCCCGAGGGCGCTGAGCTTGACAGTGCCAAGAGCCAAAGGAGCAGAGACAGCAGCCATTCCACAGCGCAGATAGCCACGGGGACAACCACCATTTCCCTCCTATGGCCAGTCCTCCAGAGACCCCAATGGCCTGGCTCCCATCTCAGCTGTGTCAGGGTAAATCGGAAGTCAATGGAGTTACTCCAGTCTTACACTGGGGTGAGATCAGAATATGCATCTGCATCAGTAACCCCTGAAACCTGCCCCTTCCTGGGGCAACAGGCCTCTCTGCGCTTCGTCCCAACTTCTAGGCACACCAGGAGCAGGTGAATCCAGGGCAAACATAATCCCAGCATCTCCAGAGCACTGCTGGGAGGCTCTCTCTCGCCAGCCCATGATCTAAAACAAAGCAGCAGCTCTGGAGCAGGGTGCAATGGCCCCTTCCCTCCTGGGCGTGCTCTTCTCCCAGGATGGGGGAAGGAAGCCCCACATCTGGCCACGGAGTCGCCCCTTATTCCTGGTGATGAGGTATTTCTGGGCAATGCCTCTTGGAAAAGATGAAAATCTTTCATCTGTTCAGATTGTTAAAAAGAGAAATTATTTCCCTGCTCTAAAGGGCTAACACTGGGATTTTACAAGGCCATTAATTACTGCCTACTAATTAAATCAAAATTAAATGTGAACAGAGGTGCATTTTCCTTATTAAAAATGATTAAAAAGAAAGCACAGATACACAAATAAAAACTACTTCAGGATTGAAAAATAAAAAAAAGCAAATAAAAACTGGCCATAATGAAGGCATGCTCTGTGTTTGCTCCAGCTCATAAAGCCTTAGTTCATCAATTTTCTTTAAATATTAGCAACTTAATTAAATCTGCTTTTTTCCCTTTAATCCCCTCTTCTATCTAAAATAGATCTGTCCACATGCAGAAGTTTGTAACTAGTGCTGACCCCATAATTCTATTTAAAAAACCCAAAGAAATCCACATCAAACTGACAGAAGCCTCGGGGGAAATTACAGTTCAGGAAAAGGATTAGCAAGAGAATCCAGATTGTACGGAAATGTTATTGGCCCTCAGAGGAGCACGTGTAGGGGTGTGGGAGGCTAGCCAAGCCTTTCCCAGCAGGTGGCACTGCTGGGAACTGTGTAGGTGCCTCACATCAGGGGAGCTCCGGCAGCTCCCATACCTGCCTGTCCCCACCACACCTTCCCCAGGGAGAAATGCAGGAACACTGGCCACAGGAGGCTCACAGCTACTCCATAAAGGACCCCCGCGCGCGCTATGGAGCAGTTAAAACACCAGGAGCAGGAAGAGATCGTAACTGGTTTAATTCTCCCCAGCCTCTCCTGGCAGGGGCGCTGTGGGGAGCAGGGCAGGAGTGCGGGCTGCAGGAGCAGCTCCTGGCTACTCCAGCCCCAGCCTGGACAGCAGCTGTAGGGGACAGCAGGCCTTTGAGAGTGATATTTACAAGGAATTGTTCTCTGTTCACTCCAGGCTGGCAGGTGATGTGGAAAGGGGATGTAAAATGGGCCAGTTTTAGGTTCCTGAGTTCATTTTGGAAACGAGGCTGTTGCTAGGCTACCTCTGGAATTCGACAAGGTCTGATGCTTCAAGTCGCTCCCCAGGGGAGCTGTCAATTAACTGTAACTGCAACCAGCTTCTTCATGGAGGAGCAAGACTTCCTGAGCGTCTGCAGAAACGGGCACAGAGGACTGTTTCAAACTCAAGTGGAACCTCACTAGTGATCCTGTCCACGTGGCATCCCCCCAGACTCTCAGCTCTGAAGCATACATGCCCCAAGCACAGCCAAGCCATCAGAACCGGCTCACAGCACGCTTCTCTGCCCCAGCTGACACGGGGGATCCCCCCCAACACAGTCTCCATGCTGCCTCACTGCGCCTGCATCAGGGCATGCTGCGCAATGGAGATGCTCGCTCACTGTGCTGGAACAGGGGATGGAGGAGAAGGCCTGGGATGGCCTAACCACAGAGCACTGAGGAAAGCACCAGCCAAACAGGTCACATGGGCAGGGCCAGGGGGCCATCCACACTGCACAAACACTGAGTGCCAACCTGGGTGCTGGAGGACAAGCACATGCTAGCCCCGGCTGCTGGCAGGGGCAACATGCAGTTAGCTACCACAGTTACTGTCTCTCTGGGCTTTCACACCACACCCCTCACCAGAGGTTCGGAGCATCTCCATGGTGCCAGGTCTAACAGCAGCATTCATCAGCTAGCAGAGAGAGAAATGCTAAGGGAAAGAGAAGATATAAATGGCATGAACTGAGTCGCCTCTGAGGTTAGTAGACTGTCACTCCCCTGGGCAACAGCCACTGTGCAAGGCCCTGCACTCAGCTCTCACGTGGACATAGGACTGGCTCCGTGGAGCCTACGCACCGACACCAGCTTATCCCCCCACGTTGTCCTGTCTCTCCACCCCCATCATCAGTCTCAAACCCAACGGCAGGGTTTGGAACTGGCTGAGTCTCCCTGGGTGCTGTACAGAGCCCAGTGCAACGCAGCCTGATCTTGACTGGGCACGAGCAGAATATCAATACGAGGAAAGCAAACTGCATTCCTGGGTGCCCCAGGAACTCCCATCACCCGGGACTCCTGCCCAGGCACCAGCCCATCCCCCATGCACCACCCAGGACTGCTGGCTCTGCACCTGGGACATAGGAGCCAGACCCCTTGGCCCATAGCAAAGTGACTTTGCACCTGTAATATTAGCCTTTGCCCTAAGAAAACCCCCCCCCATCCATCCTGGCACATTCATATGCAAATAGAGGCATATTAAGTGCATTCCATGCAAATCTTTTATGCAAATTGGAGTCATATTATGTAAACACAGCAACACCTTTACTCTGGGGTAACTAATTGGGCAGAGGAACGGGGCGGGAGAGGGATTTGCACATGGAGGCCTGAAGGGGCTGTTTTCTGAGCCAGCCCCAATCTGCACAGACCAGGAACCAGAAAACAGCCAGCACAGTCCTCAGGGGAGATCCGGCTGGTACGTTTGAGCTTAGTCTTCCCAGGACTGGGAGCAAGCCAGTGGTGAGAGTCTGAAACCCAATGCAACCACCCCTACAAGAGGACGACTTGGGGAATGCAGTGCCATGGAGCTACAGGGGTGGGGGCAGGATGAGGGGACGATGCAGTGCCATGGACCTGGGGGTGGGGGAGGGGAGGATACAGTGCCACTGAGCTATGGGGGGGTGCAGGGAGGAGGGGAGGATGCAGTGCCATGGAGCTACCCCCTAGAGAGGAATGCAGTGCAGGGGGATGCAAGGCCCCTGTGCCTGTCGCTGGGAAGTGAAGAGGGAGCCCCTGGCTGGAGTGATGATGATGCTCCCTTCAGGGCACTGCCGTTGACCCTCCCACCTTGGCGTTCCCAGGGAGGAGGGGTCTGGATGGAATGGTAACTTGCTGTCTGGCTGCCCCCCATACACACACCCAGCAGGAGCAGCTCTGTCCAGGTGTGAGTCCCAGGGCCCAGCCTGGCCCTGCTGTGCAATCTGTTTCCACAGAGCCCATCCCCCACCCCCAGCTCCCGGGCCCTGCTCATCCAGCTTCCCAGTGAGGGTATTTGGGACATGTCTCCATCAGAGCTCAGCACCACCACTGGAGAGTGCACTGCACTCTGTGTGTCGGGGCGCTCCCCAGGGCATTGCCCACCACTTCCCCTTCCCCTCGTCCCCACCCACTGGGGGCACCGCCAGCCCCCCTTCCCAACACCCCACCGGGGGCACCGCTAGCCCCCCCACTTCCCATCACCCCACTGGGGGCGCTGCCAGCCCCCCCCTCCCCTCCCCCCCCCCGGACACCATCAGCCCCCCTTCCCATCGCCCCCCTGGGACACTGCCAGCCTGCCCCTCCCCCTAGTGCCCCCTGGGTGCTGCCAGTTTGCCTCCTCCCCTCCCATGTGCCCACATAGCACTCGAGGTGGCAGCTGTCCATCTAGGGGGTATTCCTTGCTCTGGATTTTCTCTGAACCCACTGGCCCTACTGAAGCCCCATCAAACATTGACTGTGTCTAAGGGCTTGTCTTCACTACCCGCCCGGATCGGCGGGTAGAAATCGATCTCTCGGGGATCGATTTATCGCGTCTCGTCGGGACGCGATAATCGATCCCCGAATCGACGCGCATACTCCACCAGCCCAGGTCGGAGTAAGCGCCGTCGGCGGGGGAGCCGCGGCGGTCGATTTGCCGCCGTCCTCACAGCGGGGTAAGTCCGATCAGATACGTCGAATTCAGCTACGCTATTCGCTTAGCTGAATTTGCGTATCTGAAATCGATCCTCCCCCGTAGTGTAGACGTAGCCTAAAAAACTGCCCGGCCCTGAGGGCTCCTAATCCACCTGAGCAGCCTGCCCACCCCGTCCAGCGATGCTCCTTGCCTTCAGTGCAGCCCCTCCCCCAGCAAGGGCCTTTCCTCCTGTGCAGCAGGGGCACCCGCTGTGCCTGGCCACGCTCCTGGCCTAGCTCCAGCCCCCTCCCCTCCCGGCGACACGCCTGGGCCCTGCAGAGACATACCAAGGTCACTTTACCTTTCCCACGTACAGCGGCTCCGTGCCAGTGTACTCCTCAACCACAAAGAACTGGTTCCACACCCAGCCGCGCTTCACACGTCCACCTGCCAGCAGCATGCTGTCCCCTGACTGCTCCAGGCCCGGCCCCCTGGCCTCCGTGTACATAGCCAGGGCCCCCGGCTGCTCCAGGCCCGGCCCCCCGGCCTCCGTGTGCATGGCCAGGGCCCCCAGCTGCTCCAGGGTGCAGAGTAGCAGAAGTACGGTCCATGAGAAGCCTGGCAGCGCCATCACCACTGTGCACCGGGAGGCTGCATGGAGAGTGGCTTTCAGAGAGGACGCTGACATCCTTTGGGGAGCAGGAAGGGGCCTGACACCACCACTGTGGGGCTCACCAGCCCGGATGGGGCAGCTTCCCCATCCCCGCCGAGACCTCGCTCTAGACAGTCAGGCTCCTCAGGGTGCCTGTTGGCCAGGAGTTACGTCTGCCCAGGCCCCAGGCATGCTGCTGACAGCAACAAGCGACCAGCGTCCTCGGCTCCTGGCATCAGGCTGAGCAAGGCGAGAACAGTCAAGCTTTCTGCCTGGAAGAGGCTACAGCCTGGGCCCCCTCAGAGACTCCGTGTGGCCAGACGATTAGTACTTTCCCATCAGCGCTCGCGTGCCCCATTCGCCAGCGACCCAGGGCTGCGCTGCTCCGTGGCTGGGCTGGTGGCTGCAGCAATGCCGGAGCAGAAAGACTGGTGGCTGCAGTTCCTTGGGAGCCAGGGGTCAAAAGACCATTTATCCCCCCCCTGCTCTCCCCACATCCCACCCTGGGGACACTTCAGCAAGCAGAGAGGGGGGTTCTGCTGCCTGTGGCAGGGCTCTCCTTGTGGGGGCAGAGAAGGCTGCACCTGTAGTTTGCAGGACGGCAGAGCAAGCACCTTTGCATTAAGTTTCATGAGAAATCTTAACAGGAGCAGCCGGTTGTGGCTGAGACGGGCGCTCACCCACTCCGGAAACAGGCCCTGTGCTATCAGGCTACAGATCCAGCTGTGGCAGGCCCTGGTGCAGGGCTGCTCAGGCTGAGGGCATTTGTATTCTCCATCTTCGCGGCTGTTGCACTCCAGTTTCTAGAGGAGAACCCTTCACCAAGCTGCTGCCGGTCACCTCCATCCTCTGCCAGTTCACTCGGGTGAGCACAGGGCAACTGACAACGTCTCTGGGAACCTGAAAGAGGCCGAGATGTTAGTGACGACCCCTGGGCTGAGCACTGCACTCCCCCCTCTGAGTGCCACCCGTCGTCTGGCTGCCCCTCATGCTCCCTTCATCTCCTGTGCTCACTGCCTGGCTCTTTTCCTCCCCTGCTTTCTCTCCCTCTTTGTGGTGCTGCTGCCCCCTCCCCTGGTGCCACGTGTGGGAGCCTGGCATTGCAGGAGCTGCTAGAGCCAGGGACATCGGGAGGAGGAGGGTAGCAGAGCTGTGGCGCTTTCATCTCTATGGAAATTCTTGTATTTAGCAGGGATCCGGAGAACAGCAACAGCTCAAACCAGTAAGGCGGCAGCTGCGCAGCGCGCCTCCCCCTCACGCTGCTTCTGGGATCCAAGTGAGAGCGAGTACAGTTACTCAGGGTGATCAGATGGCGTTGGGAGGGCCCCACAGGCTAACGCTCCCAGCAGCGGCTGTTGGTCCAGGGCTGAGGGGCACAGGTTTTGCGTGACACCCTGTGTGTGCAGCTCAGCACTCTAATGAGTGCGTGCTTTGGACAACACTGGCCTGAGCTCAGGGGAGACTGGCTCCCCAATTCTGGGCTCCACCCATTAGCCTGTCCAGCCCCTCTCACCAGCCTCACCCTTTGATATTCTCAGACTGGGAAGGAGCTGCCAGCCCCAAATTCGGGTCTGTGGGAGCCAGAGCGACCTTGATTGAGCTCCAGATCAACAGTGGTTGAGGAGAGGAGTCCAGAGAATATTCAATACCAACTTCCCAGCCAGGTCCGGCCTTGTCCCAGACACAGACAGACAAGCCTGGGCAGGAGATTTGTGACCTGCCACCAGGATGGAAACATGCTCTGTGTAACAGGGACCATTTCAGACAGCTTGCGATAAGCCTCGCTGTGCCCATGGGCGGATGGACAGGCACCTCTCTGTCCCCTAGAGACGACAGAGGGGCAGGGCAGGGGGCATCCTGGACCGTGTCCCTTACGAATCAGACCAGGATCTCCCCGGAGCACAGGAGTCACACAGCTGCCTGGAGAAGGGCTCCTCAAAGCCCAGCCACTGCCAGATGCTACAAAGCCAAGTTCGGCAGCAGCTGACAAGTCCTTCGCATGCACCCGGCTCCCCGCCCTCCTGGGACAGGCACACGGGCCTGACTGGCTTAATTCACACAGCACGCCAGCTCGCTGCAGCATTGCTTTGGTATTTCCCTGCCCCCTCACACCACAGCACACAGGGCGTTCACATGGCGGAGACACTGAGCATCACTCAGTTCCTGATTCCTACACAGCACACAAGTGTCATGCACACGCCAGCATGCTCACACACGGGTCTGCTACAGCATATACACATATGCCCTGTATAACATGCACAGGGGCCAGTGCGCACTCACCCACACACACACCGCACCGTGGGCACCTGATGCTCTGGGGAACACAGGGTCTCTGGTGCACTTTGAGGAGTCAGGAATTATTGTTGAGCCTCATTAATGCTTCCTTCCCAAATGCATCGCCCAGAGGTCCCACCGCCTGGGCCCACTCCTCAGCAGACAGAGCTGTAGCAAGGTCTCTTGTCACTGAGATATCTCCCCTCTCACTGCACGTGCTACCGAATACTCACTAGTAAATGCAAAGAATTATCACCCATGCACTAGGCCCGAGAGGGCATGAGCGAAGGTCATGGCCCAGCCATCCTGGCTCACTCATTCCTAGTGTGTGACAGAGGGTCTTGGAGTCACTTGTGCCAATTAGGCAGGTTTCCCTGCGATCAAACAATACGAAAGACATTTTAAAGCAGGAAACTGTTTCTAGGCGGCAGGGAGGGATGAGTGGGTAGAACTGCTGGAGGGTGCAGGGCTGACAATGTCGGCCACCAGCCCACAATCACTTGGGCTGAACCCTCTGTCAGCCAATCTGATTGCACCCTCCGTCCCTTGGCATCAGAAGCACTGCTGTGCTAGGTCAGTGGGATGCATCTAGCCCCATCTCCGACGGCCAAAGCCAGTTGCTCCCGGGGAGCAAAAAGCCCTGTAACAAAACCACACATAAAGCACACGCATGCACATAAACATACTGTACAAAGCATCCATGACAATGGCCAGTGTAACACAGTCACGCCTGACTGGAAAGTCTCTGCTATTGCGGAGCTTTCATCTCCGGGTCAGACCACTTGAATCCGGCCCTGCTGGGCAATGACCAGGGCTGACAAATCTCACTAAGTCCAGGGTTTTACAGACTCTGCAAACCTGCCTGAGCGCCTGAATCTTCTTTCCTGCCAACACATTTCTCCCAGCAGCGATCCAGCTAAAGCAGGTTTTCTAGCTAGAGGTCGGCCTCAGCTCTGCCCTGGGGAGAGAAGAGCCCTCAGGCCAAGGGTGGGGTCTTTCCATGGGAATCTCAACCCATCCCTGTTCTATTCTCTCCTCAGCCCAACACGAACCCAAGGATGTTCCAGCCCCACTGAGAAGGTTCAAACCCACCATGCTGAAGTGGACTGGAGCTTCGGGAAGTTGGTCCCCTAGCACTGGCCAGAAATGGCTCCCATCCCATGGCTGCTCTGGGTGGGCGTGAAATCAGCTGGTGGGTCTCAGGCCAGTTGCTAGCAAACACTCACCCCTTGCGCCCCAGAGCCTGTCCTGCTCCTCGGCTCTCAGCCCCAAGGTGGGGCGAAACTCACTCTATTTCCGCCTGTGCTGAGCCTGCCTGGGGACAAGCAAAGGGCATCCACCTCTGGAGCTGTCAGTGCTAAGTTGTTGTTATTACACAACACTTCTGCGGTGCAGTGAGACCTGTAGCCATAACACAGATGGGCTGCACTCAGGAAATGCAACTGCTAGAATCAGAACTTAACAAAGGGTCCATTCTGGTCTCGTCTCCAGGCCTGTCACAATACTAAGTACACTGCGGGAAGCAATCACCAGAGCTCAGAATTCTCACCCTTTGTCCATCACCAGAACCCTGCCTGCTCAGCCACGCTCAGGTTCACCAGAAGTCTCCACAGGGAAAACACACACAGCCCCTGGTCTGGGAAATGCCTAGAGGCAGCAGAGAAAGGGCATTAGCCAATTTCACCTGACAGGCACATTTGTGTATTCCTACAGGACATATTTGTGTCCAAGAAACAAGGGATGGCCCTTGCAGCCGGAGCACGCACAGCACAGCGTGTTCAGACTGGTGCACGGCCGGGGCGGAGTGCAACAGAGTGCAGGAAAAGTCTCTCATGGTGGGAGACATGGAAAGGAGGAAAAACACACACCCTCAATTCACTGCTAATTTAATGGGGCTTGACTCCTCCATTTGCTCCGCCCCTCAGGACACTGCCAGTCTGATCCACTTGCAGCCCTTGGTCTTGTGGCCACAGAAATGCAGAGCGCTGGAGGGATGTCTGCAGGAGCAGATCTGTGGGAGCTGGAGATAAACATGTTCCTACAGCGTGAGGCCACCAAGTGCTCAGACTCCATTCCACTGTTCTCACCCTTACAGTCACGCATTTGGATTGTGCTATTCAGAGCTGTCACTAGGCATAAGCAGACCAATTGCTTAGGGCCCTGAGCAGCTCAAGGCCCCCCCCCCCATTTGCTTTTTATTATGTGTTGTGGGGGGAATAGTCCTGCTTAGGGCCCCCAGTGAGCTAGCACTGCCTCCGGTGCTATATAAGGGCTGGGCTTGGGTCAATGGTCTGTTATCTGCATACATCCACCATACCCTCCTCTCCAGCTTATCCCTGCCTCGCAGGCTCCCCCAGCCTCCTCCAGGGGCAGCCTTCCTCTCCCCTTCCCGTAGCCTCTCGGTGCTGCATCCAAAGCTGTTGTGCTAGGACATGAAGTCCTCTGCTGCGGGCAGGGCCCAGGGAGACCCAACACACAAGGGGCAGAGGCTGGCGACAGCATTTATTTCCCAGTGATATTGATGACCTTTCATAACTGACTTGGGGCACTTCTCTCTGCCACACATGAGCTATGGGCCATAAATAACTGATGGGAGCTGCTGCTGCCAGAACCAGCACGCAGTGCAGCGTCCCGACGTGACGGCCTATGGGGGCTCACACACGCTGGCTGGCTCTAGCTCGTGCTCACACCCCCCCTGCACCCCTAGTTCAGAATCCAAGTGAAACGCCACCTTTGCTGACGTTCCTCAGTCCCAGCTTCCCAATTATCAGCGTGACTTGTACCCCTCCCCGAGAGGGCTCGCTCGGCTTGTCGGTATGTATTTGGCAGAGCCATACTGTACATCATGTTGACAGTGGAAATTACATCCTGAGCTTATGTTTTACACTCTGCCCTGTCAGAACTCACCGCAGCCCAGTGATCAGGACAAATTGAATAGCATCCCGCCCGTGTCAATATTTATTTCATTTTACAAATGCAGACGATGCAGGGGAAGCGGGGGGAGGGGAGGGGCGCAAACACCAGCACACACAAAGGAACAGCCTAACCGCTAATACATCATGCAACCTGACGAAGCCCTACATAACACGGACATGCGCTCAGGTGCTGCAATATGGAAAGATATGACTGCAGTCCTCCAGAGACCTGTGCAGGGGCCCAGAGAGAACTGAAAGGGGAAGGCTTTGTCTCCAGGCTGCTAGGAAACTGTAAATAGATTCCTGTAGGAATACACACACTCCAAACTCTCTCATGATACAAACACACCCCGATACGTGCACACATCTACACACACGCAAATGTCCACACAGACTCTCAACTGCATTCAGACATTCCACACACACCGTACACAAAACCTACATGCACAGACTTGCAGCCCTACCTGCATACGTACACTTGGGGGTAAGTTCTGCATTTGGGGGTCTCTTCACACCAAACATCCATCTTCCAGCTCTCAGAAGCATCACCTGGGGCCTCACTAGCTCCATCTTCCCTGAAAAGCAGGATAGAAATGGTCTCTACACACCCACACCCTTCCTGACAGCTGGAAATCAGTTACTAGTGCCCCATTAGGCTGCCAATGGATTACTCAGCCTGGCCTGTTCAGAATCACACTTCTCTCCACCAGCACCATCTGGCAGGTCGGGCACCCAGAAGAGGCGAGCTTGTACTGGAGAGGGCTTAGAGCAGGAGTGGGCAAACTTTTTGGCCGGAGGGCCACATGGGAATAGAAATTGTATGGAGGGCCATGAATGCTCACAAAATTGGGGTTGGGGTGTGGGAGGGGATGAGGGCTCTGGTTGGGGTGCGGGCTCCGGGATGGGGCCAGAAATTAGGAGTTCAGGATGCAGGAGGGGGCTCTGGGGTGGGACTGGGAATGAGGGGTTTGGGGTACAGGAGGGGGCTCCAGGATGGGATTGAGGGGTTCAGAGGGCAGGAGGGGGATCAGGCTCGGGCAGGGGGTTGGGATGCTGGGGGAGGCTCAGGGGTGCAGGCTCCAGGTGGTGCTTACCTCAAGTGACTCCCCAAAGCAACTGCATGTCCCTTCTCTGGCTCCTACACGGAGGCACGGCCAGGCGGCTCTGCACGCTGCCGTGTCTGCAGGCACCACCCCCGTAGCTCCCATTGGCTGCGGTTCCCAGCCAATGGGAGCTGTGGGGGCGGCGCTTGGGGTGGGGCAGCATGCAGAGCGTAGCTCCCTGGCTGCCCCTATGCGAAGGAGCCGGAGGGGGGCCATGCTGCTGCTTCCAGGAGCCGCGTGGAGCGGCCCCTGACCCTGCTCCCCGGCTGGAGCACCAGAGCGGGGCAAGCCCCAGACCCCACTCCCCAGCGGGAGCTCAAGGGCTGGATTAAAACGGCTGGCAGGCTGGATCTAGCCCACAGGTCGTAGTTTGCCCACCCCGGCTTAGGGGAACTGCGGGTGTCTGGGCTCCAGGGTCTCTTCCTAGCCCTTGCCTATTGGCTGTCCTGCATTTTCATCCTGCAGATCCCAGGTAGCCGCGGCACTCCCTGCCAGCCTCAACACTGAGCATGGAAGGCATACGGAAGGGGCACAAGAGGAGACAGCAGCCTGGGAGCAAAACGAGCATCTGGAGTGAGGAGAGGGGTCAGGGACACAAAGAGATGGAGGCAGGGAATAGAAAAACCCACCCAGCCAGAAGCAGCACTTCCCGCTGGCAACAAGCAGTTAGTGCTGCCTACGTCATCCAGGGCTGGATGGAGCCACCCTCGAATGTGCAGGTATGAATGGCAGAGGAAGAGGGATGGGCCCTGCGGTGGGTCCCCAAGGGGAGGACCTGAGTGGATAGGGCCAGCCTGTGGGGGACCCAAGAGGCGGGCAGGGCAGGCCAGTCCCCAAAAGGGGTGACGCAGGTACCCTGTAGGCTCCGGGCCTGCCCAGGAAACCACCAGCAAGGGCTTAGCTCAGAGCTTCGTCCCTCTGGCAGCCTCAGGGAAGGTCCATTGCCAGGTGACCAGCACTGCCTGGTGCCCAGGTTGGTGCCCCAGCTGCCAGGCTGGGCTCTGCTCCAGACCTCTCCCTCCCTAGCTCAGTGGGAGAGGTGGAGTGCCTTGCTCAGAAGCGGGAGGGAATAGCTACCTCCATGGGACACCTAAGGCTGGGGAGTCAGGGCAGGGTGACGGCAGGCGGAATGGTCCCACTTGCCTCCGCTCTGATGTGTGCAATGGAGAGTGACAGAGCAGCAGGTGCACAAGGCGCAGCGGGACATGGATTTAACCAGAGGCCACGGCTGAGCAGGGGCATGAGCCCACCTGAGATCTGCAGCTCGCCACACAAGGAGAGTCAAAGCCAGGGGACCCCACAGTTCAGAGAGGGTGGGCAGGGGCTGTTTAAATGTTCCCAAATTCCCCACCATCACCCCAGCTCAGACAGTTCCCCATGGCCTACCGCTGCCATGCACCACTGATAGGTGAGAGAAGATCCAGGCTGGGCAGGCTACTCCTGGCCTAGCCCTGGCTGGGTCCCAGGCCCCGGGAGGCTGATATTAAAGTAAATGCCTGTTTATTTCAAGAGATGCCTAATTCTGCCCTGTGGTTTCATTCTCTACTTCAGCCAGCCAGGTGCTCCCGCTGCTCATCCCACAGTCCCGGGGCGCCGGCTGCCTGCCCCCAGCAGTAGGGATTTCACACCAGCCTCCACTGTGTTCTAATGCCCCGTATCTCCCATCATTCCCAGGCTGGGGGCTCCTTCTGCAGCCGGACGCAGGGGCAGCTGACACCCGGGGTCCTAGTCCCAGAGTGCCCTGCGAGCCGAGCAGCTGCCAGGATGTGTGCCAAAACGGCACAATCCACCCAAGGCAGAATTCTGCGGCTGTCTGCAGTGCCTGTGCAGTGCCTGTGCAGTGCCTGTGCATAGGGGAGCTGGCCCCACGGGCTGACATTCACCTGGGGGTGAAGCTCTCACCAGGGCTCGTGGGACCTGCAGTCTGCTCCTCTCCATGCAGCTAACATTGAACAACGCCAAACTAGGGGTCCAGGCCGGACCTGCGGGGGGCACATTGGGCTTATTTGGGAAACGGGTTGGTCATGATCCTGGAAGGCCCAAAGGAAGGAGCGTCAGGATATAGGGAGAGCCCAGGGCCGTGCTGCACTGCCCCTGCCGCGCCCCCCACATAGAAATCTGGTGGTGAGTTTGTGGCCTGAGCCACACAGGTCACACTAGATAGTCACAATGGTCCCTCCTGTCCCGAATCTCGTCATAGCCCACACTGAGCGTCCTCTGAGGCAGGGACTGCCTCTCCCTTAGTGTCTGTGCAGCGCCCAGCTCCCTGCTTGGGGCCTCTGGGTACTACCAACAAATAACCATAATGCCCAGGCCTGCCCAGCCTGGAGCCAGGGCCTACCCAGCCTTGCTGGCTGCATCAGTGCTGAAGCAACGGGGGAACTGCCGAAGCAGTGCTCCCAACCACAGAGGAAACCCGGCTTCTCCTGAACTGTGTTCCTGACGAGTGCAATAGTGCAGGATCAGAGCTCGATATCCCACTTAATACCTCAGCGAGACCACCTGCCTAGCTTCTCATCTCCGCGAGTCAGCGCAGCCCTGAGAGCCTGGCCTCAGACAGATCCCACTGAGATGGGCCAAAAAGCCTGTGATTATTCCACCAACAAATTCCTCTTTCATATTGTCAACAGTGCAGTAAATTACAGTGCCATGTAACTGTCTCCGCTTCTTAAACAAGATTCAATTCCATTTAACTCTCCCCTTCCTGGGGAAAGGAGCAGACTAGCTAGAATTTGTTTCCCGGTGTCTGTTGTATACAGACTGTGTAACCGTGGCAAGGTTCTCAGGAAACTTTATTATGGCACATCACCTCCAAGCACCTCCATTGGCTGGGAACCCAGAGTCTTCACTGCTCCAGAATTCAATTGATCTCCTGCCTATTGCGAGACAAGCAGGAGTGACTAACACGCTATTCCTCTCATGCTACTGCCTCCAATTCTGGGGCAAGGGTGGGGTGGGAGCGGAGAGGAGAATTTGCTGAATGTAAGATACTATCAGCCAGGGCTGGCTCCAGGGTTTGGGCCGCCCCAAGCAGCCAAAAAAAAAAAAGCCGCGATCGCGATCTATGGCAGCAATTCGGCGGGAGGTCCTTTGCTCCGAGCAGGAGTGAGGGACCGTCTGCCGAATTGCCTCCGAATAGCTGGACGTGCCTCTCCGGAGCGGCCGCCCCAAGCACCTGCTTGCCAGGCTGGTGCCTGGAGCCGGCCCTGCTATCAGCACTAGGCTAGGGTCACACAGAGTGCAAGAAAATTGTGTGCAAGCTTCCTAAACACAGCTCTGACAATACGCCTCAACTCTGATCTGCGGCACCCCTGCTAGGTCACTTCTCAGCAACAGCTGCTGCCTGTGCAAAACTGTGGGGTCCTTTTGTGGTAAGGAGAAATGTCCACTAGGGACTGGAATGAGGCATGCAACTCATCCCTATGCGTCCCCTGGGACTGCAGTCTGAAGAGGTGAAAGACCAATAGTGAGCACATTGTCTAACCACACTATTTGCCCCCCAGAAGAGCTGCTGCTCCAGAATGCCTGTGTGGTGAACACGACATTCTCCCTGCTGCGTACTCATTGCCTGCTCTTTGCAGACATGCAGCATTGCAGCCTGAAGGGGCCGTTCACATAGGAAGAATGGGTGTCCCCAGCATGGAGCATGCACACATGCTGCACCTTATTATTTCTTTGAGGGCAGGGAGAACACCAGGCCCCTGTCAGCCCTATGTGAGCCAGGGCCCTCCTTTGAAATCAACGGAGTTGCACCTTGTCATACCAGGGCTGCATTTGACCCAAAGACTCTAGCGTTGCAAGTTCTCAGCCCACAGCAAATCACACCAGTGATGTGCTATTTAGGGTTCAGCTCCAACTCCCAGATCACAGACCTTTCTGGGGAAACTAGGCTGGACAAATCACTAGGAAGTATATGGTACAATACAGAGCAATTGTGGCCTAGCTGTGACTGATGACAACAGCACCCCCTCCCAACCCTTGGTCTCTCCCTGCTGTGCCAGGTGAGCGCTAGCCACCCAGGCCGGCGCTGCAGCCCAGGTAGGACCCTCTCTCATGAGATGCATTTGTTCAGCAACCACTCTCTGATTCACGGCATCTTTTGTAGAACCTGAACGTAGTCTTGCAATCAAGCAATAAGAAATGGCTGAAGATATTGATCTGGATAAGAGATAGTGCAGCAGAGTATACAGATGCTGGAGATAAATGGCCAAGAGATGTGGAGCTGCACCCTTTTTTAAAGGCATGTTTAATTGATTTTTAATTTTACTTACCCAATGAAAGCCCTTTTGTATCCAGACTGGCATCCTCCTGAACACGGCTCCCACCTGCAATAACGCTAACGTATCACAGCAAAGCCCCAGGCGCCACTGGCTTCCAACAAGAGCAGTACCTCTCAGGATCAGGCTGAGACAGTACAAGGAAAAGGTAGGAGGTTCCTTGTGGTCTAGCGAATGCCCGGCCCTGACCCCTAGCACACGACACAGGCAGAGGGTGATGATAAAAGGAAGTTCCCTCAGTAATGTCCCCCAGCTCCTGTTTTTAATAACACGGGGACTGAAAGCCCATTACACTTATTAGAAGTTTAATCTTTCTTGTCCTTGAAGTAAATCTGTGAGTTTCCTCTTTCTGGTTTCTTGGAATTACTCTCCCAGCAGGAGACTTCCGCCTCTGCCTGTCTTCTTAGCTGGACTGGAAAGCAGGGTTCAGGTAAAGCTGCTTTTCCAAAAGAACCTTCCAACAACTTGCGCTCAGGCCAGCGTGACTAGGAATCTATTTTCCTACTTCGTTCCAAGTTGCCTTAATTTGAAGTTTTAATTATTCTCACCTTTGATGTTTTCTGGAGAAATTCCAACAAAAAGGGTGCACCGATTGCCGAGATAGGAGCTCTTCAGCCCTTTCAGCAGTTCTCCTTCAGTGCCACCTTCTGCTTTCCAGCCACGTTGGGAGGAAGTGCTGTTTGTTAAAACCCTCACACAATCACTGGTTAGGAAAAGTATGTTCAAAGTTTAGAGATTTTCTCCTCCAAATCTTCTCTGGTCCAAGTTTCAAAGAAATTTTAATTGCAAAGAAAATCTTAAAGTCTCCCTTAGGGGAGAGGATTTTACAGCCATAACGGTCTCGCTCTGCAGTAATTCTTTTCCAAATATGGAATTTTCATGCTTTGTCTACGTGGATACAATGCTTTAATTGGCCTTTAAAAATGTAGGCTCTGATGGGAGGTGAAATAATGTGACTTCCTGCAGATCTGGGTCAGGTGGCACCATGAAAATATCCAGAACTTGGAGAAACTTCCTCCTAATCCCACAGAGCCCATGGATGACACAAAGGCCTTGCAGCGCCTGGTGCTACAGGCAGTCAGGAGAATGCCTTGGCTAGCAGCATCACTGTGAATGGTTCCTGGACACATAAGCCAAACCCTAGTCCCAGCTGAGTGAATAGGAGCTCTGCCACTGACTTCACAGGTGCCAGGATTTGGCCCATAGACACTATAGATAGTAAAGACCCATCCCCCTGGGTAGGCAATGGCATGTCCTCCATCACCCAGGGTTTGTGCAGCCTAGTTTTAGGTCCTCAGTGCCGGGGCTGACAACTCTGCCACCATCCAAGAGGTCAAACAGCCAGGACAGCTGTTCTGCTATGCAACCTCCATTCTCCCTCTCTCAGTCTCATCACGTTCGGATGGCCCCTCTTCCCCTCGCTGCTCACACAGCGCAGTACAGATTTAGCTCTGCTCATTTGCAGTTTTCAGGTATCTAAAAGGGTGTCATAAGGAGGAGGGAGAAAACTTGTTCACCTTAGCCTCTGAGGATAGAACAAGAAGCAATGGGCTTAAACTGCAGCAAGGGAGGTCTAGGTTGGACATTAGGAAAAAGTTCCTAACTGTCAGGGTGGTTAAACACTGGAATAAATTGCCTAGGGAGGTTGTGGAATCTCCATCTCTGGAGATATTTAAGAGTAGGTTAGATAAATGTCTATCAGGGATGGTCTAGACAGTATTTGGTCCTGCCATGCGGGCAGGGGACTGGACTCGATGACCTCTCGAGGTCCCTTCCAGTCCTAGAATCTATGAATCTATGAATCTCCTTGTGTCATCCCCTCCTGGTCCTTAATCATTGCTGCTGCTCTTCTGGGAACGCCGCTTGTCCAGACAGTAATGAGCACGACATCCCACGCATGGTCCCAGGGGAGCAGTACAGAGGGACTACTGCTCCTGTTTTCCGGTGCTGGTGCCTATGTCTCTCATGCACCCATGTCCATGTCCATGTCTGTGCTCAGCAACTTGCTCCAGCTCCAGTTCATCTCCACCAGCGCAAGCTCTACCAAAAAGGTGCTGGCAGGCACTGGAGTTTCCACCACTGTCTCGTCTAACCCAGCTCAAAGCAAAGTGGACAACACTGAACCTTAAACATCTGCAGCACCAGTGCCTTGTCTGCACTAGAGCTCACACCATCAGAGCTGCAACATCGATAGCATCTCTTTGTGAGGGCCTGAGGAATCAGCAGGCAGGGCTGGATGGGCAGAGTCCCACGCAGAGGCAGGAAGGTCCCCGAGTCCTAGTGGTGAGCTGGGGAGTAACAGCTAGACATCCATACCTGCCAAATTGGTTGGAACCATAATTAAAACCAGAACAACACACCTGGCAGATTGTGAGCGGATAGGGTCTCACCAGCACAAATTGCTCTAATCTGTTAAGAGTTCTTTGAACATGTCAGTGAAGTAGTGGATCGAGGAGAACCAAGTGACAATGTTTTTAGACTTTCAAAAGACATTTGACAAGGTCCCACACAAAAGGCTACTGAGGCTAAGTTGTCATAGGGGAGAGGCAAAATATTGGCACAGAGCAATCCATCTAGAAGACAGAAAGCAAAGAGCAGGGAGAAATGGTCACTTTTCGCCATGTCAGAAGGTTAAAGTGGGGCTACAAGGTGCCTTGCTAGCACCTGTGTTGTTTAACATATTTATAAGTGATCTGGAAAGAAGGTGAGCAGGGAAGGGCCAAATTCCACAAATGACACAAAGTTATGTAGTCAGGACTAGAGAGACCTGTGAAGAACTCAGAGAGACCAAACATAGCCAAGGGAATGGACAACACAGTGGCAAATGGAATTCTGTGTCAATAAATACAAAGTAATGAACATTGGATGGGACAGGGAGCTGGGTGCCACTGCAGACAGCAATGGAGACCTCTGCTCAATGCGCAGCTGCAGGCAAAAGCATGTACCAGGAACGAGGTGCAGAATAACGCAGAGAATGGTATGGAACCTGTAGGCAGCACTGGGCCCCCCATCACACACAAAGTGGCGCAGAGTTCAGGGAGGTCAGAGAAGGGCTACAAGAGCAACCAAGGCTGGGAAATATCTGCTATGGGGAGAGCTGGCAGAGATTGGGATTGGTACCTTCGAGATGGGACAGATGAAAAGGGGCAGGATAGAAGTCCATGCAGTCCTGGGTGGGGCAGAGCAGTGATAAAGGGGGCATCTGTTCTCCCTGTCCCAGAGCACAGGTACCAGGGAAGGGTCAGTGAAACTGACAGGTGGGAAATTCAAAACTGAAAAAGTATTTCCTTTATCACACATCATGTAATTAGCCTGGGGAACTCACTGCCACTGTATGCTGCTGAAGCAGAGAATTTAGCTAGATTCCAACAATACCCAGAGTTTGCATAAGTAATAGCACCACAAATTCTGGCAAGGATATTAAACCTCATGCTTTGTGGCTTACACCCATCTAACTATTAGAGACCAGGGCGAGACCCAGTGTGGGAGCAGATTACCCCACATCTGCTACGGTGGGGTTCTTACACCTTCTTCTGCAGCACTTGATGCTGCCACTGTCAGAGACTGGACATTAGGCTAGATGGACTTGGGATCTGAGTCACTCTATCCATGCCTGCCTACCTACCTTGTGGGGGGAGGGGTATGACCTTGCTGCCCTGATTCAGCCCAAATAGATTTCAGGTGTTTATCTACATAGCAATGGGCAGCTCACAGCAACAGTCACATGCATGGTTCAGGGCTTCCTGTTCCTCCCTGTCCTCCCCCTTGTCCATCCCACTGCTCCGGCTTCTGCATAATGCTGCAGGAATTAAACAGGGATTTGCAAGATCACAGTGTTCTGATTTAAAAGGTGAAATATGGCCAGCAAGGCCCCACCTGCTCCGACCCCTCTGGGGGATCAAAGGCAGCCCAGCAGCTAAAGAGCGAGAGCAGGGGCCTCACTCACAGCAGATTCTCTCTGCTCAAGGTTCCTGGGCTTTAAAGATTTCTCTGTTAAGAATTAAGATGGCTTTAGGTTCCTAAAAGGAGGCCAATGAGATCCCAGTGACTGATTGTGCTTCCCCAATCCCATAAATCAATAGGGTTGCTCCATTCTCCCAGCCAGTGGCAGAGAGAACACAAGGGAGGACGAGCTCCTGGAGTGCCAAAGAAGAGACAGGCGCCACGCAGCCCTATCCCACCCCTTCGTGCCATCTAGCACACGGCTGCTGTCAGGACTGTAAAATGGCAAGTGAACGTTAGAGGAGGGCAGAAGAGCTAGAGGGCCATGCCTGGCAAGGGCATCGGAGGAGAAAGGCGCTGCTTTCTTGGAGCTTCTAGGGAGCGCATGCCCCTGCTACAGCCCTGGGCCTGAAGGGAGCACGTGGGGCAGAAGGCACCTGCATACTGGGACAGGGTTGGGTATCCATTTACAGCTTCGCATTCCCCAGTGCCCAGCGCTCCCTCCCCGCCCCCCAGAGGTATGGGGATGGCTTGCACAGAAACCAAGGGAGAAATGTGGCCTTTCTGCAGCAGCTGACCTTCTAGCCATCACCATCACCGACTGCGTGTTCAGCACAACTAGGGTGACCAGATGTCCCGATTTTATAGGGACAGTCCCGATATTTGGGCCTTTTTCTTATATAGGCTCCTATTACCCCCCACCTCCTGTCCCGATTTTTCACACTTGCTATCTGGTCACCCTAAGCACAACACTCTCGCATTCAGCATCACTCGTGAGGAGTCGGCTCCCTTTGGGCCACTGCGGTTCCTGCCTTCAGCCACTCGGCCATCCCCTCGTGGGCTTCACTCCCAGCCCCAATACTAAGGTGAACAGCAAGTACACAGCTGATACATGGAGTGTCATCACTGAAATCTGCCATTAACATCACAAGGAGGCTGAATGGTGGGGAGAGGCAGGGGAGCCGACACCTCTGCCAGCAACCGTTTCTGGCCGTCTGAAGACTAAGGGCTTGTCTACACTGGCAATTTACAGCGCTGCAACTTTCTCGCTCAAGGGTGTGAAAAAACACGCCCCTGAGCGCAGCAAGTTTCGGCGCTGTAAGTGCCAGTGTAGACAGTGCCCCAGCGCTGGGAGCCGCACCCCTCGTGGAGGTGGTTTTTTAGAGCGCTGGAAGAGCTGTCTCCCAGCCCTGCGCCACGACCACACAGGGCATGTTAAAGCGCTGCTGCGGCAGCGCTTTAGCATTGCCAGTGTAGACTAACCCTAAGGCAGACACCACTGCCTCAGCGCCACTGGGATCTGGCTGGGCTATTACCTGGCTATCACTAGGCTGGTGAACATCCCCTAGCCGAGTCCCAGCAGCCTCCTCCCTCGGCTGTTGCCAGTTCCCATGCACAGTGCTCCTTGGTGACTCAGCATCAGGCCTGGAGCAGGACAGCAGTGGTGTCAGAGCCTCTCATGCCTCCAGGCTGCAGAATTCCTCCACCGACTATCCCCCAGGCCGGAGGGATGGGACACCCAGAGCCTAGAGATGGTGGGGGGGCCAGACACGGATGGAGGCACTGGAACAGATGCAAACTGCTGTGGGAACATAGTCAGGAAGGAGACCCTGGGGCTCAACAGCTAAAGCTTTATTCAGGGGCTGAAGGACGGACCTTCCTTCAGAGCCAACCGATTCCACCAGCCCAAGGCATACAGAGCTCAGGATCATAAGCTGCGCTCCTCGCAACCCATATGCCCACCCCTCACTAAAGGAGTGGCCAGGGGACCCCACAACAGGGCAAGGAAGGGGAATAGAGCCTGCACCCTGAGCTGTCTTAAGCATGCTGGGCCAGCCCCACCCCCTGCTACCCACAATCCTTTGCTGTCTGGGGATGCTTTCCTTCTCAACATTTCCCCCCTCCACATAAAGCCATTTCCCAGATGGTCTGGGTGTAATGGCAGAAATAAGTAAGCGGAAAGAAAACGTGCCAGCTCTGGGCTGACTGGAATCAGGGCAAGCGGAATAAAGGCCGACGGCCAGGATAAATAAATATCCTCACAGGAGTTAAAGGACAGATTAAAATAAAAACACGAAATGGAATTCTTACCCCTTGACAAATGCAGAGGGAATTGGGTTCTTTTAATCAAATGTTTGGCAGATGTATGAATTATTTATAATTCAATATTGTGTGGTTAAATGGAAAATTGAAGATGTTCACGGCTTTCTTGTCTGCAGCTCCCCACCTCCCATGAAAATTCCCCCAAATTCCTATGGAGAATAACAAGTGGGTATTACAAAGCTGGCTGGTTTCAAAGCAAGTTCCCTCAATCTACTGCTCAGGTTTCAAGGTCAGACTCACTCAATCCTCTGCTTTAAATAAATATTACAGCAGACACATAGCACTCCTGAAGAGGTCTTGCTGCTGCTGACTCTTCTTCCCCATACATTTCAGTGCTTTCGGAAATCTTGCTCCCGGAAATCACTCTCAATCCCTATGACAGGAGATAAGTGACCTTTCTTTCTACTGCATATGATACCAGAGAGCCCTCTACGGTGATGCACTGTCACGGGGAGCGAAGGAGATTCGGAGTGAGCATAGGGTTACCCATGTTAAAGCAAAATGCACACCATGGAAAACTCATTCAAAATACATTGGCTAAGGGAAGTCAGGAGGCAAGGACCTAAATGCTGTAAGTGGCAAAACGTGCGCGAGGCCCCCGTGGGCAATGCCCCAGGCCCAGCCTGGCACCAGGGCCCAAAAGCCCAGCCACATGGGATTCACCCTTGCAGCTTTGAGGACATACGTTTTCAATTTAACACAACATACAAGCCCACCAAGCTTGCTCTGTATGGTCCTGAGCCAGGAGAAAGCACTGACTTTCTGACGTCCTGTGACTGAAAGGGAAAGAAAAAGCAGCAGAGCCAGGCAGAGGCAAGTGACTTCCCCAATGCAGCTGAATTAGTAATCTGCAATAGCAAACAGCCATCAGAATGGTGGAAGAATGGAGGTAATTAGTCCCTTTAATGCCAATTTCAGTCTAATCTTTCACACTTAAGAAAATTGTTCCAATGATTTTCTTATTTTCAGGGGAACTCATTAAATAAGAATTAGAAACGAGATAGGATAATAGATACGAAAATTAGCTCTGCAATGATATTATGCCAAAACATTCCATCCCTGGGCTTATCAAATCCCTCACCACAACCTGCCCTCGTGGAACATCAGCACTGGAGCTGGTCACCCTGAGGGTCTGAACAGCACGTCCCAGGGTTCAGCATCAAGCCAATCCATCAGGTGTGACTGTCATCTAAGGGAGCCAGACCTTCCTCCGCTCCTGAACGGAGGGACTGCCAGGCCTGCTCCCTCACTACTGCCGGTGGCTCTATGAACACCGCCTCCGGGAGGGGACCCCTTGGAGTACAGACTACATGAACTTGGATGCACTTTGCTGAACTTTGCAACAGTTTCACACCCAGAACTGGAATGAAATGTGGATTCTCTAAGAGATGCTGCAACTAACAGGATGTTCCCTGATGGGCAGAACTCCTGCAAAAATGAGACTCCCATAAGGGCAGCAGCTCCAGCAACGCTCGGTTGCCAACTCTGCAATGTCACTCGTGGAAGAGCTGCTCTCCTGGCAACGACTAGAACTCCTGATGACACTAAGCAACAAGGAGGCTGTGTCCTGCTTTATCTGGGCTGCTCAACCCTCACACACACCATTGGACTGACCCAGCAGGTCAAAAACTTCACCAGTTCCCTCCTTGGCTTCATGGTGCCAAAGCTGTAAGCAGAGTTGGACCAATATTGCACAAGCATTTTTATGAACAGGCACATGAATTTCACCCCCGTCAGCAAGGGGCTGCTGGCAACACTGCAACAGCAAACAAAAGGAAGTATTTCTTCACACAATGCACAGTCAACCTGTGAAACTCTTTCGGAGGATGTTGTGAAGGCCAAGACTATAACAGGGCTCAATAAAGAACTAGATAAGTTCCTGGAGGATAGGTCCATCAATGGCTATTAGCCAGGATGGGCAGGGATGGTGTCCCTAACCTGTTTGCCAGAAGCTGGGAATGGGCGACAGGGGATGGATCACTTGGTGATTCCCTGTTCTGTTCCTTCCCTCTGGGGCACCTGGCACTGACCACTGTCGGAAGACAGGATACTGGGCTAGATGGACCTTTGGTCTGACCCAATATGGCTGTTATGATGTTCTTAAGCTTGGCAGGACTGCTCAAGGTAGATGAATTCCAGCCTTCTCCTCATGAAACCAGATCCTGAGTTCTGCTCACCCAGTCAGGTAACAGTCCAGATACCATGTGACCTGGGGTCCAATCAGAACAGCCTGGTTACCAAATATGGAACTCTTGTACTGCTCACAAATGAGCTACAGACCAAGAAATTATTCAGACAGACAATCATTACCTAAAAAAATATAACCTGTTTGCAGGCAACATGCAGGAGGAGCCAATAGCCCATGAATCCATAAGGCCTTTAATTCTAATTATGCATTTATTATTTACAAGACACTTGCCTCGTTCTACTAATTACTGTTACACTGGTCTACAATTTTTGAGAAGTCGTCTGCTTCAGAGATAAAATGTGCTATTTATTATGTATTTTGATGTGTTGAATTCAAATATGACAATTAAAACAACTGATTGGCTACTGTTTCTAAGATATTTAAGTTTTTACATTTTATGTCTATGTATATTGTGTCGATAGTAGAGTTTTAATCATAAATTGTAAACCTAGGTCTTTTCATGTGTTTATGGTTGCTTTACATGATAATATTTCACCTGTCCTGTTTATGTAACACTTTAAAAATCAGCCAAAGGGTTATATAAATAAAATGTATTATGAAACAAAAGGCAAAAAACTATTATGTACATAGTTTAGTCCTATTCAGTGTCTACTCGGCGCTTCTTGGCTTGTCTCTTGTATTCATTAAATGAAGCATCTCTTGTCACTGTCCAGCAATAGTCTGCAAGCATTGATGGGCTCCATTTGCCCTGATAGCGTTTCTCCATTGTTGCAATGTCCTGGTGAAATCGCTCGCCGTGCTCGTCGCTCACTGCTCCGCAGTTCGGTGGAAAAAAATCTAGATGAGAGTGCAAAAAATGTATCTTTAGTGACATGTTGCAACCAAGGCTTTTGTATGCCTTGAGGAGGTTTTCCACCAACAACCTGTAGTTGTCTGCCTTGTTGTTTCCGAGAAAATTTATTGTCACTAACTGGAAGGCTTTCCATGGCGTCTTTTCCTTGCCACGCAGTGCATGGTCAAATACATCATCTCGAAGAAGTTCACGAATCTGAGGACCAACAAAGACACCTTCCTTTATCTTAGCTTCACTTAACCTTGGAAATTTTCCACGGAGGTACTTGAAAGCTGCTTGTGTTTTGTCAATGACCTTGACAAAGTTCTTCATCAGACCCAGCTTGATGTGTAAGGGTGGTAACAAAATCTTCCTTGATTCAACAAGTGGTGGATGCTGAACACTTTTCCTCCCAGGCTCCAATGACTGTCGGAGTGGCCAATCTTTCTTGATGTAGTGGGAATCTCTTGCACGACTATCCCATTCGCAGAGAAAACAGCAGTACTTTGTGTATCCAGTCTGCAGACCAAGCAAGAGAGCAACAACCTTCAAATCGCCACAAAGCTGCCACTGATGTTGATCATAGTTTATGCACCTCAAAAGTTGTTTCATGTTGTCATAGGTTTCCTTCACATGGACTGCATGACCAACTGGAATTGATGGCAAAACATTGCCATTCTGCAGTAAAACAGCTTTAAGACTCGTCTTTGATGAATCAATGAACAGTCTCCGCTCATCTGGATCGTGAACGATGTTGAGGGCTGCCATCACACCATCGATGTTGTTGCAGGCTACAAGATCACCTTCCATGAAGAAGAATGGGACAACATCCTTTTGATAGTCACGGAACATGGAAACCCTAACATCACCTGCCAGGAGATTCCACTGCTGTAGTCTGGAGCCCAACAGCTCTGCCTTACTCTTGGGTAGTTCCAAATCCCTGACAAGGTCATTCAGTTCACCTTGTGTTATGAGGTGTGGTTCAGAGGAGGAGGATGGGAGAAAACGTGGGTCCTGTGACATTGATGGTTCAGGACCAGAAGTTTCATCCTCTTCCTCGTCTGACTCAAGTGAAAATGATTCTGGTGCATCAGGAACCGGCAGTCCTTCTCCGTGGGGTACTGGGCGTATAGCTGATGTAATGTTTGGATAATGCACAGTCCACTTTTTCTTCTTTGACACATCTTTCCCAACTGGAGGCACCATGCAGAAGTAACAATTGCTGGTATGATCTGTTGGCTCTCTCCAAATCATTGGCACTGCAAAAGGCATAGATTTCCTTTTCCTGTTCAACCACTGGCGAAGATTTGTTGCACAAGTGTTGCAGCATATGTGTGGGGCCCACCTCTTGTCCTGATCTCCAATTTTGCAGCCAAAATAAAGGTGATAGGCTTTCTTAACCAGAGTGGTTATACTGCGCTTTTGTGATGCAAAAGTCACTTCACCACAAACATAGCAGAAGTTATCTGCACTGTTCACACAAGTACGAGGCATCTCTGCTCACTTTGGCTAAACAGAAATGTGTCCCTTTGCAAAATCAAACACTGACAAATAAGAGAGCACGACACTGTATGATTTCTAGAGCTGATATAGGGCAATTTGTTCAGCAGAGTGATGTAAGCTTCGTTATGATTGCATCCATGACTTCTAGGAATAACATGATGCAATTCATATCATGTATGACGCAATACCAGCTTCAGATTGCATCATTCATTGTTTTGCCTAAAAAGCAAGTACTGTCCAAACCCAGTCATAGATTTATTCATAGATCCAGTCAAAGATGTATTTTAGTCATTTCTGGTTTAAATTGAGATCCCTTCCCAAGTCAAGGATCGTATATACTGACCCAATAGCATATCTTGAAAACTAGAGCCAATCAACAATTTTAAGCATCATTTTCGTTCTCAGTGACCCAGAATTAGTAAAGTTTGACTACATTTATTTCAGAAGCATTTTGGCTGTAGAGCAGTGTAATACAATTTGCTTTGTATGTGATCCGTAATCCGTAAAGATTGAAGCAGTGTTATTAGTAGGTGTAGGTGGCACCCACAAGATGCTAGGCAATGTACAGAGCCTGCCCCTGCTTTGATGAGCTTACACTTGAAAACTGGCAACTCTCGATACACCTATCACTAACCGGCAGTCGTATCACAGGGCTTCTCACTTCACTGCAGTAAAGGGAGAGGCAGCAGCGATCGCTGGGGACTGGTCAGCACCTTCCATCCCATTGCACACCTACTTAAACAGCCGGAGCTCAGAATCTGCACCCGAACGTGAATCTTCCCCACAGGGACCCACTCAGAATGGTGGAGAAAATGCACTGCCACAGGCCTCTCCCCTCAGCAGCGCCGGGGACACCCTGTCTGCCCTGCTGCCGCAGGCCTCTCCCCTCAGCAGCCCTGGGGATACCCCGTCTGCCCCGCTGTCGCAGGCCTCTCCCCTCAGCAGCCCCCGGGGACACCCCCTCTGCTGCGAGCCTCTCCCCTCAGCAGCCCCGGGGACACCCCCTCTGCCCCGGGCCTCTCCCCTCAGCAGCCCCCGGGGACATCCCGTCTGCCCTGCTGCCGCAGGCCTGTCCCCTCAGCAGCACTGGGGATACCCCATCTGCCCTGCTGTCGCGGGCCTCTCCCCTCAGCAGCCCTGTGGATACTCCAACAGCCCTGCCACTGTGGAAGGAGAAGCTCCACTGGATTTTCCAATCCTGTGAGACTAAGACCAACCCCAATGGCACAGCGTTGGCTGCTGAACTATCTGCCCTCTCAGTCTTCGCAGAGCAGGGAGTTCCGTCTCTCCGCGTTGAGCTCCTTTAGTGAAGAGAGAACCATGATGGGAGTGAATTCTTCTCTCAGCCAGAACAGAGGAGCCCACCTATCCATCCATCTAGCCATTCAGGCGGTTCCTGCCCTCAACACCGCAGCACTCAAGCTCTAGGTTGATGGAGCACAGACCAAAATCTCACCTCCATCGGCGCGGGGGGGGGGGGGGGGGGGGGGGGGGGTTTGACGGTCTCCCCCAGTCCATTGGCAGGGAAGGCACACAACAGTGCACAAACCAGGCAGAGGAAGATCTGAATGAAGCTAAAGGGATCCCCCTCCCCCCAAACAGGAGCTGGCCCCCTGGGCAGCGAGGGGAAGGCCAGGTCCACAGGGACACGCAAAGGCTCTGCATGTCAGTGTAACAGCTACACACGTTCAAACCTGCAGACCAGAGAAATACCACGCTAATGTGAAAAGAGAAGCTGTTAGCGTCCAACCCGGAAAAAATCACATTTTTATCTCCTTCCATGGACAATAAATTCAAGGGCTTGAAAAGAAAAGGAAGAAAGGAAGTAAAGGCCCTAATAAATGCTGGAGGAGCAGGGCGCACATGCCAGCTCCCAGATAATCTAGGCAATAGTTTATTTTTCTCTCCAGTATCATTTTCCCAGCGTGATCTCTACTGTCGCAGTACGATGGTTTCACCCCATTAGCCTTGCTTAAAACAGTGATCCCAGGACTGAGAGTCTTATTGCCCACATAAATCAGGAGGCTTTGAATCCGGAGCACCTTTAAATAAACAGCTGATGGAAGTGAAGTTCCGGGATCATTATTAATAGCTTTTCATTTCTGTGTCCGCTGTGCTGTGACATTCTTTCCCAGCAGAAAGCCTCCGCTTCCAACCCCCAGTACAGCTGATCCCACGAGTCCTCCAGTCAGAATGAATGACTGTACCTTTGTGTTAATTGCATAGCCCGTTCCACAAACTGAATACTAATATTAACTAGCAAGAGGAGAAGAGTTCGCAGAGCGAGAGCCAGGGGACAGTTTGAAGTGACGCGTACTGTTTCCATTCCTGCCCTCTCCTGCACCTGCCATGGAGTGTGCAGCACAAAGGGAAGCAGCATTTATCCATCTGTCTGCTTCTAAGGAAGGGGAGATTCCCACTGTTCCAGAATAAGCAGGTGCTTCAATGCACCCAGCCCTCCCACATGGCTCTGTAAGTTCAGCCTGCTCCAGAGAGAGCCCTACCACGTGGTTCTTTCCTCCATCTCACCTACCCCTGCCCAGAAGTTTCATGGGAGAGAAACGGAGGTTCTCTTTAATTCACACCCATCCTGGCTGTGCCTGAAAGGACGCCCAGCCTGGGAGAGCCAGCAGCTCCAGAACGGCCCCGCGGTGTTTGCCTGGTAGTGTTCAGTCACTTTACCTGACAGGATCCAATTAATTTTTACCAGAGAGCCTCAGCCAGGGAAGGAATCGATCCCCTCAGCCCCCGGTGGTAATTAGCAGGCTCCCCGGGAATCACAGGCAGGCACACTGTAACCCAAAGGAGCTGAGAGCTATTAGGAACCACCATCCAAGGGCCTACAGGCAGCAGTGACAAGCCCCACAGGAAAGAGGCCAAGCAGCTGCCCTTCTAGTCCTTCCAAGATGGCCAAGGCCTCCACGGAGCCTGGGCACAGGCGAGGGCTCCGCAAGGGACCCCAGTCAGCCATGCCAGCACCACATGGAGGGGGCACTGAAGTGGAGAAGCTTCACTGTCAAACAGGCACGACCTGCCCCTCCTCCTCTTCCCCATCGCACCTCAGAATCAGAGCCCTGGAGCCAAATGTGGGGAGGTGCCATGTTGGCAGAATGTCCCTTTCCTGCCACATCCCCACGGACTGTGGCTCAGAGCAGAAACCGCCGCTGTCCTTGGAGTGTGTCTCTGACCCCCCCTTGCCTGGACAGGGCACAAGGGGGCCTGCATTTGGTTGGCAGCTCCGTGACCCCAAAGAGCCTTGATAATAGAGGCAGTGATGCTCGGCTACCCAGGACTGACAGGCTGAGGTCAGTGGCCCTGGGTCACCAGTAACTAACAGGTCATTTAGGGCAGAGCTTCCCTACAGCAGTGGTCTCCAAAGTGAGGTGTGCGCACTCCAGGGGATGCGCAAGAGGATCCTTGGGGGTGCACAGCAGCAGGAGCGCTTTTTTTTTTTTTCTTCGTCAGGCGGGCGTCCGAGCAGCTTTGGCAAAAATGGTAGAGCTGGCGCGGTGGTGGTGCGTGCTCAAAATTTTTTTACTGATAGGGGTGCGCGATCAAAAAAGTTTGGAGACCACTGCCCTACAGAACTGACTGTGCTCTCTGTTGCGAACTCGAGGCACAGAGTTTTCTCGGGACAGGTATTTATTGCAGCTCTGCAGGGACACTGACCACTCAAGATGGGACCCGAGGCAGCACACTCCAACCCCCAAGGACACCAGCCCCATTGTGATGTCACATTACAACATTGTGAGGTCACTTCAGCCCAAAGAGGAGGGCCAGGCAGTTACAAGTACAGCTGCCAAACTGGTGCGTGAGCCCACTGTCCTCGCATGAGCTCTGCTCTGTGCAGGACTCAAGAGGTCTACGGGGAGCAGGTGTCTCCAGGAGCCGGCAGCAACTCTGGGTTTATGGCTTTGCTGCTTGTTCTCTACCAGGCCCAGCTCGGAGCAAGGCGCTCCGTAACCAAGCACTGATGGGGTAACAGGATGACATGGCAGGAAGAGCCAACGTGAAGTCATCCGAGTAACCTCCCCCACGCAGCACGGAGACTGCGATTCTGGCTCAGCTGGGTCTAGGCAAACCCCACGGAGATCAACAGAGATGGAGCACAAAATTCAGGGAGGACTTTAAGAGAGAAGAAAGGATTAAACTTTTTAATTTCTCTGCTGATTTCCTCAAGCTCTTCCCCAGCTGCAGAGTCAGAATCACAGGCAGCTCAATGACCTAGCAGTGCACAGCGGCATCTGTGTGACTAGCTGACCCGGCACCATGGGTCCGCGTGCATTATCCTGCAGTCCAGCACACGGTGTCAGAGCACCACTCACCAGGGCCTCTCTACCATTTGCCAGTGGCTTCTCCCTCCATTCCCTCCCCGGCTCTGTTTGCAGACTGGTTAGTGGGCAGTGGCCCCCTAGGACTTTCTAGCTGAGAAAGTACAGCTGAGCTGTACATGTGCAAGATCAGACCCAACCTTGTACAGCAGGAAATGCCGCTTTCCTCCCTCCCAGACGCTCAATAGTCCAGCAAAATACCAGCTCTTAGCAGAGACCAAAGGTGCAAAACTGCAGCTGAAAGGAGAATGTTTCTGAAGGTTGAGAGCTGGTGAACGAAGCATTAGAACAGATCCTCTATGGGGACGTCTTCCCTGCAAGGGAAGATGTGATTGTAGCATAGATAGGCCTGTCTGTACTAGCTGTAATCTAGCTAGCACAGGTAAGATAGCAGTGTAGACGTGGCTAGTAGATTTCTGCACAGGCTAGCAACCCAAGTGCATACCAAGGGTACGTCGTCTACACAGCAATAAAGACCCACGGTAGAAAGTCTCAGTGCCTGGGTCAACTGACTCAGGCTCATGGGACTTTGCGCTGCAGGGCTAAAAACTGTGAGACGATTCGGGCTCTGAAACCTGGTGAGGGGCCAGGCTCTCCACCCCTGGACTCCAGCCCAAGCCTGAACATCTGCCCTGCAGCATGAGCCCCTGTGACGAAGTGGGAATGTTCTTGATGCTTTCTCTGAATGCTGTGTGGGTGCCTCAGTTTCCCCTGTGCGTTTCTTAAGTATCTGGGTGGTGGGATGGGGGGGTGTGATTGTTGCAGAGGGCCAGTGTGATGTTGTCTGCACAGAGAATGGCCAACACCCTGTCTCCTGATGGCCTGGGCCCCTCCTCCTCTGCAAGGTGACAACTGAAGGTGTTGGAGAACAAAGAGATCGGGTGGCCTCCTGGCCCAGGAGGGAGACAAGGGCCGGAAGAGGGGCTGGAGGGGGTTTCAGTTTGGAGCTGGCTGGGGAAAGAGAGGAAGGCCCAGATCCTGGGCCTGGCCTCCCTGCCCCCAGGATGGACCTGACTTAGGGGTCCTGTTTCCTGTGCCTGCTGGCTCTGTTTTGGATGGTGTTCCTGTTGTCTAGTGGGCCTTCTGTTTTACTGGCTGGCTGAGAGTCACATCTGACTGCAGAGTTGGGGTGCAGGTGTGACGAACTGGGACTGTTCTTAATGTGGTCTTTGAATGCTGAGTGGGGAGTGTTGGCTGGGAAGGCAGGGGAGTGTGGCTAGGATGGTCTGCATTGGGGGATGGGAGACTGGCCCTAAGGGAGAATACCTGAGCATGTAACATGAGAACCCAGGAAGGGGTTAGAGGCCAGGTGACACCTCTGCCCGGGGAAACTAAACAAAGGCTGTGGGAGAGGTCGCTGGAGGGGGAATTTCAGAGCTGGCTGGTGGAATGGCTGGGAGGCAGACGGGGCTCTGACCCCTCAAGGGGCTGTGGTGCCCTGGGACCCCAAGATGCACCTAATTGGGGGGGATCCGGTTGTCTGTGCCTGCAAGACCTGTCTTGGACTGTGTTCCTGTTGTCTAAATAAACCTTCTGCTTTACTGGCTGGCTGAGAGTCATGGTGAATCGCAGGAAGCCGGGGGTGCAGGGCCTTGTGTCCCCCCACACTCCGTGACACAGGGCCCACTGGCTCCCCCAGGAGCCCCGCCGGTGAGGACTCACTGTGGGAAGCACACAGTGTGAGAAGGGCATGCTGAATGCTCCGAGGTCAGACCCAGGAAGATCGAAGCCGTGTAAGCTTCTTGCCCTGGAGACAGTCTGCTCACAGAGAGGAGGTATGCTCCCCCAGAGTCCTGATTGGCTTCGTATGGAGTAGTTCCAGAGCATTGCCCCGGGACTACATGACAGCCCCACAAGCCCAAGTCAGCTGACCGGGCTCTGAGCTTTGCTGTTAGTGGGACTGTTCTTAATGTTTCCTCTGAATACTGTAGGGGTGCCTCAGTTTCCCCTATGCATTTCTTAAGTCTCTAGGTGGTGGGATAAGGGGGTGTAACTGTTGCAGAGCAAAGGGCCGACACTCTGTCTCCTGGCAACTAATGGCCGGGGCCCTTCCCCCCTGCAAGGTGATAGCTAAAGGTGTTGAAGAACAAAGGAATCAGGTGACCTCCTGGCCCGGGAAAGGAACAAAGCCCAGAGGAGGAGGGGCTGGAGAGTGAGTCAGTTTGGGGCTGGCTGGGGACGTGGAGTGAGTGCAGACATGGGTGTCTGGCTCACTGCCCCCCCCAAAATGGACCCAGCTGAGGGGTCCTGTTCTCTGTACCTACAAGCTCTGTTTTAGACCGTGTTCCTGTCATCTAATAAACCTCTGTTTTACTGGCTGGTTAAGAGTCACGTCTGACTGCGGAGTTGGGGTGCAGGACCCTCTGGCTTCCCCAGGACCCCGCCTGGGCGGACTCGCTGTGGGAAGCGCATGGAGGGGCAGAGGATGCTGAATGCTCCAAGGTCAGACCCAGGAAGATGAAGCCGTGTGAGCTTCTTGCCCTGAAGACAGTCTGCTCACAGAGAGGAGACTTCACCAGAGTCCTGATTGGCTTCGTAGGGAGCCGTTCCAGAGCATCGCCCGGGGAATCCGTGACAACGGACTCTGAGCTTTGCTGTTATAGGGTGTTTTCTGTGTAGACGCAGCAGGCTAGCCTGTGCCACACTCCACACTACTCGGTACTTGGGCGAGCTAGATGTAAACTAGCACAGACAGGTCTGTCTCTGCTATACACACACCTTCATTGCAAAGGGAAGGTGCATCCTACGTGGCTTTAATTTAACACTTGCTACCAGGCCACCAGTGGGATGAGAAAGGGAGACTGAGAGCTCTGGGAACTGCCACTGCACTCTGTGTAAGTGGCAGACCAGTTTGTGAATCCTTAACCACGCATGAAGATTTGGAGCTTTGGTGCTGACTCTGCCACAGAGGATGCCAGGATAATCATAGGACACAGAGCTGGGCCTAGTGCAGCTCCTGCTGGACAGTGGGTAACAAACCCCCCCGCTGCCCTGTCCAGATGCCAGCGAAGCACGCAGCTCTGCTCCCTCCAACCCACAAGCTTTGAAGGGCCTTTGCTGGCGCAGCTGCACAGAGCTGAAACTTCAGGGCTTTGTTTGCAATTCTAAAGTTATCATCAAACAGCTAGAGAGGGACACCGGGAGGGAAGAGCCAGTGGAGCAGCCCAGGGATCAAAGGCAAGAATGAACAAGACAGACTGTGATGTAGTGAGAGGGAGAGCAGGGAAGCAAACAAAATGTGTGAGAGAGAACAAAGCCAGGGAGAGTCATGCGTGTATGTTGGTGACTGGGACTGCGTATCACAGAATCATAGAACTGGAAGGGATCTTGAGAGGTCGTCTAGTCCAGTCCCTGGCACTCAAGGCAGGACTAAGTATTACCTAGACCAGGGGTCTCAAACTCAATTTACCTTAGGGCCAGTGCCAGTTCTCAAATCCTCCCAATGGGCCAATAATGTCACTCATGCTGCCCAGAACCTGCCCCCCAAAACTCCGCCCCCCATCTGCCTAAGGCTCTGGGAGGGAGTTTGGGTGGGGGAGGTCTGGGGTAGGGGATTGGGGTGCAGGCTCTTGGAGGGATTTTGGGTGCAGAAGGGGTGAGAGGTTGGGCTCTGGGAGGGAGTTTGGGTGAGGGAGGAGGTCTGGGGTGCAGACTCTAGGATGGAGTTTGGGTGCTGGGTGCAGGCTCTGGGCTGGGACAGGGGGTGGGGCTGCAGGAGGAGGGGGTGGGGTTTCAGGCTCAAGGAGAGGGGAGGGGTGCAGGCTCTGGGAGGGAGTTTGGGGGCAGGAGGGGGGTGTGGGAAAGGGGAGGGGTGCAGGCTCTGGGAGGGGGGTGTGGGGGCAGGAGGGGAGTGTGGGAAAGGGGAGAGGGGCAGGCTCTGCGAGGGGATCAGGGTGTGCGGCGCTTACCTGGGGCTCCAAGGCGAGGCGGGGGGCTTCCGCACGCTGCTGCCCCCAGGCACACCCCCCCCCCGCAGCTTCCCATTGGCCGCAGGGGCGCTGGGGCGGGGGCAGCGCACGGAGGCACAGCCCCGCCCGCCCCGGGGCCGCAGGGAGGGGCCGGCAGCCACGTGGAGCAAGCGTGCAGGAAGCCGCTCAGCTCCGCTGCACTGCCGGAGGTGGGCGGGGCCCCGGGCCATTTTAAATTGCCCAGGGGACACGGGGGCGGGGGGGAGTGCCTGGGGGCAGCAGGCAGGGCCAAGGGAGAGACCCAGCCCCAAAATTGCTGGAGCCCCGTGGGCCACATTGGGAAGGTTCTCGGGCCACAGATGGCCTGCGGGCCAGGAGTGTGAGACCCCTGATCTAGACCATCCCTGACAGGTGTTTGTCCAACCTGCTCTTAAAAATCCCCATTGTTGGAGATTCCACCACCTCCCTAGGTAATTTATTCCAGTGCTTAACCACCCTGACAGTTAGGAAGTTTTTCCTAATGTCCAACCTAAACCACCCTTGCTGCAATTTAAGTCCATTGTTTCTTGTCCTATCCTCAGAGGTTAAGAAGAACAATTTTTCTCTCTCCTCCTTGTAACAACCTTTTATGTACTTGAAAATTGTTATGTCCCCTCTCAGTCTTCTCTTTTCCAGACTAAACAAACCCAGTTTTTTCAATCTTCCCTCATAGGTCATGTTTTCTAGACCTTTAATCATTTCTGTTGCTCTTCTCTGGACTTTCAGGAAAGATGTGGACAAATTGGAGAAATGTGTTGCCCAGAACTGGACACAATACTCCAGTTGAGGCCTAATCAGCATGGAGTAGAGCGGAAGAATTACTTCTCGTGTCTTGCTTACAACACTCCTGCTAATACATCCCAGAATGATGTTTGCTTTTTTTGCAACAGTGTTACACTGTTGACTCATATTTAGCTTGTGATCCACTTTGACCCCCAGATCCCTTTCCACAGTACTCCTTCCTAGGCAGTCATTTCCCATTTTGTATGTGTGCAACTGATTACTCCACTTAGGAAGGAACACTTTCCATTTGTCCTTATTGAATTTCATCCTATTTACTTCAGACCATTTCTCCAGTTTGTCCAGATCATTTTGAATTTTAATCCTATCCTCCAAAGCACTTGCAACCCCTCCCAGCTTGGTATCATCCGCAAACTTTAGAAGTGTACTCTCTGTGCCATTATCTAACTCACTGATGAAGATATTGAACACAACCGGACCCAGAACCGATCCCTGCGGGACCCCACTCGTTATGCCCTTCCAGCATGACTGTGAACCACTGATAACTACTCTCTGGGAACAATTTTCCAACCAGTTTTGCACCCACCTTATAGTAGCTCCATCTAGGTTGCATTTCCCTAGTTTGTTTAAGAGAAGGTCATGCAAGACAGTACCAAAAGTCTTACTAAAGTCAAGATATACCATGTCTACCGCTTCCCCCTTATCTACAAGGCTTGTATGTGTGTGTGTGCGCGCATGTGTACACGTGCGTGTGAAGAGAGTGCGTGCGAGTGTGGTGACTGGCAAATGCACAGCCTCCCCGGTTATGACACAGCCCTGCCACACCTAGACCCACCAGCAGGGCTTGCAGCCCTGCACTGCTTAACGCAGGAGATTGCTGGGGACGGAGGGTGGTACCAACATCCCCAATATCTATTAACACTCCTGAGCTTTATCTACACCAGGGTTTTCTGGCAAAGCTCTCCCCCATTACTAGCTCCAGCACAGGGCTGAAGGGAGGATGGCCAGGCAGGGCTCCTGCTGTGTAACCCGGCGCTCCGAGCACTGTCAGAGACATGGTGGCAGAAAGGTCGGACGCTGCATCTGTGTTAGCGATGCTTCTGCCAAAATCACCAGGTAGAGCCGGCATTGAAACACCAGGCTGGGAGCTCAGCACCAGCGGGACCAGGGGAGGTGGGGGACAGCTACAAACAGTCTCCAGCTGAACCAGAGACTTGTGCACTACACCCTAACCACTCAGGAAGATTTAAAACCTAACCACACTCACCTGCAAACAGTCACATCCACACTGAACCAGCCACCCCAAAACCTCCATCCTTCTGAACCACTTTTGGCCCCAATGAAGGCATTACTGCACAGCCCCACGTCATTTACCCACATGAACCCGACGCTGCCCACACCGTCCAGCTGGTGCGCTCTGTGTGCATGCGCGCATACGTCTGCACGTGGAGCTGGAAGGGGGATTCTCAGCTCCAGGCGACATACCCGCCCTAGCGCTCATCCAAACAGAACGCAGCCACGGCACCACAAGCAGCAGGAGGGGCTAGCTACCCCTGAGGGCATGCCCATCAGAGACCCCAGGTACACGCTTGGGGTGGTTAGCCCCTCCTGCCTCCTGCGTTGTCGTGGCTACAGGCTATTTGAAGCACGCTGGCTGGATGAGCGCTAGTACTCCCAGCTGCGAGTGTACACTTCCCACACACGCCCACAGCGTCCCACGTACGCAGACACGTCTAGCTTTGTTCTCTCACACACTTCCTTTGCTTCCCCGCTCTCCCTGTCGCTACATCACTGTCTCCTTTGCTCACTCTTCCCTGGGCTGCTCTCCCCTCCCCAGGTCCCTCTCCGGCTGCTTTGGTGATACCCTTAGAACTCAAACAAAACCCCAAGATCTCTGCTCTGTGCAACTGCACCAGCCCAGGCCCTTCAAAGCCCTGCGCACTGGTGGGCAGCCACATGCACACACTGCTGGAGACACAGGACTGTCCCCAGAGGGTTGTTTCAGGCCCCCGCCAGCCCCCAACACCATCACGAGGCTCAGTCCTCTCCTCCGTATTGTTCAACATCAGCCCACAGTGCTAGAGCTGCCTCAGCCCCCAGCGTTCTCCAGAGAGCTGGCTTCAGCTAAGCCTGGGCAAGCCTGAGACAGTGCTGCAGAGGGTGTTCTCCTTGAGGACATCCCCAGCTGGTCAGCACCTTGGGCTCCTTTAGGATAGCTGGCCAAAGGGTCACGTCATCGGTGACCGCCACACGTGACTATTACAAGCCAGGCGACCGAGGGGCGAAGCCATCTGCCCTGAACATGCTGCAGCAGGTACAAAACACCGCAGCGCATCTGCTCAGCGTCACAGGTCACTGTGAGCGCAGAGCCACCACGCTCCACTCCCGGCACTGGCTGCCCGCTCAGGACAGAGTCTAGTTCAAGGTCTGCGTCCTGATTTTCACAGTTCTCTGTGGGCTCGGCCCTAACTCACCGAGTGACCATCTCTCCCTCCCCCGCCAAGGCCCCCCCCCCGCCAGCTGTGCTCCACTAGAGCAATGAGACCGTCACCAGGCAGGGGAGGCTTAAATGCAAAGCTCAGCTCTGAGCCACAGCTTCCCTCGTTATGGTCTGTGCGGACAGACAGCCCCCCCCACACACACACACAAATCCTAGAAATTAAACAAGCCATTTCCCCCATAGGCTGGGAGAGAGAGACAGAGACTGTCATTATTATTTCTATTTATAAACACTTGGGAGGCGCCAGATAGCACAGTGATGGGGCCAGACAAGAATGAGGAGAGAGAATTGCAGTACAGCCTCGGAGCACGCACGTGGGAAATGCATGAACTTCCTTGGAGCATGGGGATAGGCCCTGAGCCCCCACCCCACCTCCACAGGCCAGAGCTTAGCTCAGAGTGCCTGGATGCTGCTGAGGTCTGCATCACATGGTCCCAGCCTTCCCATCACTTTCATTTAGCAGCAAGCATGGCTCTCCACAGCGATGGCAGCACCTGTCCAAACCCAAACTCAGCTCTCCCTGGCCTGTCCAGGAAACCCAGAGGAGATTTTCTGGATCGCAAGGCAGCACAGGGACTGGAGCAGCCATGCCATGCAGCGTGTCCATGGAGCTCTGCGTTCAGCTGCAGACTGGATGCATGGGCCAGCGGAGAGTAAAGGATCCAATTATATGGGTAAGTAGCCACAGCCGATTCCAAATAAATGCAGGGATTTGTCTGGTGATCCTGGGTCAGATCCTCAGCGGGGGTCAATGGGTGCAGCTCCCCCGGAGACAACAGACTGAAACTGATGCCCATTGCGTCTATGTGTAGCCCAGACCCCACCTCACAAACCCATCTGGAAAGGCTCTGGCTGCTCTCCCAGACACAGGCACTGCCTGCCCCAGGGCAGTCTGGGAGCATTCTGTGCTGTCATGCTCTGCACCTTCCTCTTGTGCTGAGCACGCCTACCACACAAACAACACTAACTGCAGCCAGGCCCCCAAACGCTGTCCCACGAGGCAGAGTCAGGGCTGGAAGTCACCTAGAGCCTATGCTCCCAGGACCAGCAGTAGGCAGGTTCCAGGAGTCCTGGAAAGCGTGGGTGCAGCAATGGCTGTCGGGCACTGTGCTGGCAGAACCATGAGGGGTGCCCGGCTGTCAGACCAGGGCAGGAGGTGCCGGACAAGGACTGCAGGGAGAATGCTGACCATGTCCACAAGGATATTTACTGGAAAGAGGCAGCAGCAGTGCTGAGGATAATTCCCATCCCCTTGCTCAGCACTCTGAGAAGTAGAGTCTTTTGGATCTTGGGATGTGAGCTGATGTCTCCTGTCTTGCAGTGGCCCTAATGTCGTCAGCTCTAACCAAAGCACACTGGCACAGGGACCCAAACCCTGTTCACCAGTTCTGAATTGAAGGTCCAGGGGTCAGTCTCTGCCAGACACCAGCCTCTCTCCAAATGAGCCTGTCAATGGCTTATTAGGACAGAGTTCTTAAGTGCTCCTCTGTCACTGCTCTGCTAGTTTGAGCCCATTCAGAGATCTTGCACGCAGCTTTCTGCGCCTCAGAAATGCTGAGCAATGCCAAGGGGTGGAAACAGCAGCATGGTCTGCCAGCACAGCGGCTAGCTCTCTAGACAGAGCCGCAGTGCCGGACTCCACAACTTCGGCTCCAAACTACGCGCTCCATCCTGCCTCAGCTAATCCTCCTTCTGGGCTTGGGCAAAGCAAGGCCTGCTCCATATGCTCCCCACAGAGGCGCTCACATCCCATGCACACCACACCATGCCCACGGGAAGCGCTCACACCCCATGCACACCTACTCCACAGGGAGCGCTCACACCCCATACACACCTGCACCACATCCACAAGGAGCGCTCACACTCCATGCACACTACACACATCCACAGCCCCAAGAAGCCAGGATGCATCAGAGCCAGCCTGAAGGACCAGCCCAAGTCCAGGCTGTGGTGATAAAGCAGGGAAGGGGCACTGGAGTAAGGTGCACACACAGCTTAGTGGGACTGGCACAGCCTTCACCTGGCCTGTTTGAGGGCCAGAGTTCAAGTCTCACCTCTGACTGTCCCTTGCAAATTAATACATTAATTGGCATGTCAGCCTGTGTAAGAAACAAGGAAAAGCAGCTCCCTCTGCTGGTACATGGGATGCAGGGAAAGGACCCAAGGCCTCCTTGGAAAATCCAAAACTCACAGCTCCTCAGCAAGAGATTGTGGTGAAGAAATGCAAGAACCTGCCCCGTCAGCTGCAGGTGCTGGGTTCCCCCTGGGGCCGCATGGCCAGGCCTGGAGCAAGGGGCCGCTCTGTGCCCATGTGCCTGATGGTACTCAGTTTCCTGAAGCACAGTTGGCCAAGCAGCAGTGGCTGCTGTGCAGGGCACCATGGGGCAGATCTGGGAGCACAAACGCAGCACAGAAGGGCCTTTTATTCTGAATGTTCTGGCTGCGAAGAGCAGAGGAGCAGTGAGATCCTGCCCTGGCTCTTCCATCAGGCAATGCTGGAAGAGAAGTTTTACCCAGAAAGGCACCATGACCCAACAGAAGAGTTAGAGTCACAGGAAGGATCTTTGTAGAAACTTCCCAGACCTGGTGCAGGGAGGTCATTCCTAACGTTCCTATAGCATCTTTTTAACGACGATGGAACCCGACCTGTTATTTCCCTAGGAAATCCAACAGGACGTTTTGACAAAAGTCCGCCAGAGAGCGTTAAAGAGACGTGCTCAACATAACAACCCCCCAATGCTTCCCTGCTACTGCTACAACCAACCCCCAGACTCTGACAACAGGAGAGGAAAGAGAAACCTCTTCCCCATTACTCAGTTTTGTGCACATGGCAGGCATGGCTGGCGCCAGCATCACTGGGGCCCTGCATGCCAGGCCAAGTGTCTCCCTGTTTGTCTGGGAGTCTCACACAGCAACAGGGCATAGAAAGCATTTCTAGATGACTGGAAAACGTGACTCGAAAACCAGGAAAACTGGCAGGTGGGTCCAGGAGCATGGGGGCTGGGAGGAAGCTCAGCAGGGCCAGCTGGGGGTATAGGGTCTGACACTATTTTTAACTCATGTTCTGAAACTGGCTCCCTTCCAAGTGCCGCTGGTTTAGGTGTGACAGGCGCACTGGCCTGGGGGAGGTATGAGAAGCAGGAGAGCTGGGCCACAAGACGTCCCCAGGGGGAGGGACACACTCACAGTTGGGGTGCAATCACCAGTGACAGGGATCACTGAAAACTAGTGTTGGGGATTTGGGACTCCAGGAAGCAGCTGCCATAGGAACGGGGGCAGATAATCCCCAATGCCATCTCTCAGATGGCTGGAGACGCATGCTGGGCAACGCATGCTGCACAAGAGGAAGGGAAATGGGGGTGAAGGAGGGGGAGAGCGCACCCCCCAGCCCACCTGCTCTGGAGCATACCCACAGGCAGGGGCATTCGCTTCCAAGCTCAGGCCCCCTCAGAATATCAAGGAGCATCCCTCCCAGTCTGCCCTGGGGAAGAGGCATGACAGGCCAAGGGCCAGGCCCAAAGGGGTGGCAGTCTCCCCGGGGGTAAGGCAAGAGAAGGGAGAGACCCTCAAGTCAGCATGCTCTTCTGGGCCGGAGATAGGCTCAACCCTTGGGCCTGCCTGTCACTATTCACTCAGGCCTCCAGTGGGCCGGACAGACGGACTCAAACCACCAGAGAGAAGCCAGATGTCCAGCTGCCTGGAGCCAGGGGCTGCGGGTGGCAGGGGACATGGGGGCCTCTCTCTTCACAGGCTTCAGTTGCTTCTCCCTCCCCTGCTCTCACTGCACTCCCGGGATCATTCCCCTCCCCACAAGTCTGAGGCCTCCCTTCCAGGCTCCTGTCTGCCAGGGCCACCCCGGCCCGCTGCCCGCCCCCCAGCTGTGGCTCCCTTGCCCAGGCCATGCCTATCACAGCCCAGGAGAGGAGAGAGGGGAATGAGGGACCAGTGGGATGGAACAAGCTGCTTGCCCCTGAGCGGGGGCTGACACTGCTCAAGCCCACAGTGAGAGCCCAGGCTGCATGCTCACACCGAGCAGGGCTCTGGTGGTTTCTGGCTGATGGAGGTTTATCCCTAGGCGAGAACTACCAGGCCTTTGTCAGTGCCAAGGGTGCACAGGTCCCGCGCTGGGCTCCCTGCGTATCGCCCTGGGATCGTGTTGTAAGCCGAGCCTCCACGGTGGTTCATTTTCTCCTCCAGTTGCTGCTGTTGCCATGCTGGGGTATGTGTGTCTGTCTGCGTAGGTCTGTCTGTGTACCTCAGTGCACCTGGATCTGCGTGCGTGTCTGTGCCCACGTCTACACGCTCCTCTGCTAAAGTCGGTTTGGTTACTTGGACGCCTGTTACTGGCTGAGCCGTTTCTATGGTGACACCCTTCATTTCATGTGATTGGCTGGTTTTCGAAGTGCTGAAGGCATGTGGTCATCAGCAACTTCAGGTGAGTTGAGGCCCCCAGGTTCCCAGTCACCTACTGTCATTAACTTCACCAGCTGCAGTTAATTAGGGTGAGATTAGCGAAGAGCTCCCAGCACTGACAGTGGAGCCAGCAATGGAGCGAGGCGAAGCTAACCAGAGAAGAGAGTTGGGGGTGGGGGCACAAAATCCCTTTCCTTGAACTCTGTGGATCTGTCGGGCTGGAGGGGAAACGACAGCGAGGGGGCCGTGCAGAAAGAGGCCAGGCACGTGCAACAGCAATCACCTGGCTCTGCAGCGACAGAATAACCTCGCGCACAGCTCGAGTCGCCAGTAACCCACAGCAATGGCCTCTGGGCCTGGTGATCCCCTGTCCAGCCCGGAACCCGCCTCAGGCTCATCCCTGCCAATTATCTCTGCTCTCATGATCCAGCCCCAAGTACTTGTGCTCCATGGCCCGGAGACACCCCCCCAGCCCCGCGAGCAGGAGGCTCTCAGCTCTGCCCAGCAGGTGCACAGCTGGCAGGCGCTACCCCGGGCTCCATCCCATTGCCCGCACACACACTGCTCCCTTCCTGCGCCAGCAGAGATTGAACCCAGCCACTGGACTGGGACCCTCACCTGGACCCTTGGCAGAGCTCCAGGGCCCGGAGCCAGACACTGGAGTACACTCTCCCACCGAGCGCCAGACCTGTCTGTCCACACCTGTTAGACTTTAGAGATACACAATTGACTTCTGGGCTTGGCTGCACAGGAGCTAAAGTGGAGTCTACCCAGAGACTGGGTTCCTATTGGCTAGAAATTCCTGGGAAGGGGACAAACTAACATGATGTTGCAATGAATGTTGTAGCCTGCACCTGAGCGCAGGCTCCATTTGCAACAGCCCTCCCTCTGGCTGCAACACCAGGCCTGCAGGATGCACTACACGATCCAAGAGCAACTCATCCAGCACTTCCGCCTTCAACCTTTGCCTCATGCACGTGGCCCAGGCCAGCTGTAGGCGGGGCTGTGCCACTGGAACATGGCAGCGCCACCCGACTACGAGATGATGGCAGGGGCAGGAAATCCAAGGCCAAGTGTAACGTGCTTTCCTGACACAGCAAATCCTGCAGGGGCTGCGGGGCAGTGGTCGCCTGTCACCGCCTGGTCTGACCAGCTAAACTCTGGCAATTGGCGTGATCTGAATCAAGTACAGGGAGTCTGGGAATCTGGATCCAGACAGCTTGGAGCGCAGGCGGCTTCCCTTGTGTGTTTGTCCTTCTCGCGGATGCTCTTATGGCCCTTGTCACTGCAGGATCTGTGCACCTCACTGTCTTCAATGTACATATCCCCACAGCCCTATGCGGCCAGGTATTCCCATTGTACAGACAGGGCTGGGGCACAGAGGCTAAGGGATGGGCCCAAGGTCTCATAGGCCGTCTGTGGCAGAGGAAGGAGACCTGGGTTCAATTCCCAAGTCCTAGGTTAGTGCCCTGACCAATAGATCATCCCCATCACTGTGACACCTCCGGGGACAAGCGAATGGCACTGGCTCTGATACGCCAGGGGGCGGGTCAGAGGGGAGGGGACAGCGCTGGCTCACAGACACCCCAGGGAGTGGGTGTCAGAGGCGAGGGGATAACGCTGGCTCACAGATACCTGGGGGGGGGTCAGAGGTGAGGGGACGGCGCTGGCTCATGGATACACGGGGGGGGGAGGTCAGAGGGGAGGGGGCTGGCTCACAGATACCGGGGTGGGGTCAGAGGCGAGGGGATGGCTCTGGCTCACGGGTATCCGGGGGGCTCATGGGAGGGGGGCTGCCCTGGCTCACGGGTACCCGGGGGAGCTCGTGGGAGGGGGGCCGCCCTGGCTGATAGATGCAACAATCACACACTGTAAAAACTGGCAGTTGAAACTAAAATTCAGGCTGCGTGTAAGTGCTCTCACCTGGGTGAGAGTCACCCCAAGTCTGGTCCCTGCATGCAGGGAGTCCCACCTCACTCAGGCGCCTCTCCTCCTCTAGGTTCTGCCCATGCCTGGAGCTGCTCCCAGCAACACGAGCTCTGCAGTAACAGCATGTCCCCCATGTCACACAGCCAGTTCCTGAATGCTGCTCCCCACAAGGGCCCATGTGAGACCCACCCTGGGGCTCTCCAGTGCCTTCTGAGGAGCAGCGTCTACAAGACACAGACCTATGGCTTCAGCAGAGGAGGTGGGAGACCCCTCGCTTCCTTCTATGGGGTCCCAGCCAGGCCTGTGGATTGGGGAAGGTCAAAGCTCCCATAGGCAAATTCCCCGTCTTTGCTGCCCCTGGTGAAATTCCCCGACCAGAGGGAGAACGCTGGGCACGTCTCTCCTCTGACATGGACCAGGTGGGGGAAAAAAGCTCAGGAGGTGCTGGAGGCAGCAGAGAGCCCCCCGTGTGGCTGCCCGACCTGCAGGCTTGGGGCATTATTAACCAGGATAAACTCCAGCACTGCACAGGGCCACTCAACAACCAGCCTGCTCCCTGCACCTCAGCACAGCGCGGGGCAGAGACTGACAGAAAGAAACAGACAAGGAAGGAGACACAAAGACAGCCCAGGGAGAGTCTGGAGCAGTCCCTGTAATCCAGACCCCTGCAGAGGAGAAGATAAAATGACTGGAACGTGCTGTCCCTGCACATTTCCCTGGCTCTTTTTACAGGCTTTGCAAATAATAAAAAGTCATGATTAAATGTAACGAAGAATCTAAATCCTGGAGCAAGGGATCCCTGTGGTGACTGCCGATGGGATCAGAGTGTCTTTGGCTTGACATGCCCCAGCCCGTCCTCGGCAGGGAACTCCAACAAACAAATCCGAGGCCCCAGAAGATGTAAAATCCCTGCAGGCAGCAAGCACCCGCCCTGCATTCATGTTAACAAGCACCTAGCACCCCGCAAACCAACCTCCCCGCACCCAAGCCGAGACCGGCTGATGGACAGCTCCTTGTGGCTGAACCAAGCAGGCAAAACGCAGGCTCCATCTGTGCTGAGGCAGAGCCAGGGCTGATACAGTCACTAACCACAAACAAAGTCCAACTGCACAAGAAAACAAAGGGAAACAAAGCCTTCCTGGGGATAGCTGCCCTGGGTGAAAAATCAAATGCTGCAGGAAGATCCAGAAAGCAAAGGAAGTCACTGACCCCCATCTCCCTCCCACCTCCAGCTCCCTGAAGAGACACCTGGGGCACAGCCTGTGCGGGTCAGTCAGTCACCCTCGGGAAAAGAAGCTGACCAAGTGCTACTGTCTCCCTGCCTGGCTGGACAGGCACAGTTACAATGCCAACGCCAGCTCAGATCACAGCACAGGACAATGCCATCTAAAACTGGGGAGCAAAGAAAATTCAAGGTCTAGGACCAAGGACATAAGGCTGGTCCACGCACCCCTCCAACCAACCACTCTTCCCCCAGAAGCCACACAACAAACCGACCCCAGAGATGGAGCAGAGATCCAGGGAACAGCAAGCCAGTCACACAGTCTATATAGATTGTACAATCCATACACCTAATGTAAGGAATCCTACACATACATGTACCCTTGAAACATTATTCCTTATAATGCACATGCACAGACATTTATGTGGTGACATTATTACATAGATACACAAAATACACTTGCATATATATACACAATGAGAACTACATAGGTATAAAACTTACTTATGCTCACACACTCCATACAGTATGTACATGTACAAATATGTAAAGGCCAATACAGGAGAAAAGCAAGTATGGCCACAAGATTCCATCCTTTGACCAGTATCTCTACACATTTCAAACACGGGCTTTCAGAATGCAGAAAGTATTATTTGAAAATTCTGTAATTATAATTTAAAGGGACAATGGCAAGTCAAATTTGACCTAAAACTTGGGTTTTCTTCAGAGAAGCTTGAAAAACACTTAATACCTCCATGCAAATAAAAATAAAGAGTCAATGGACATGAAATGGTTTTTCAAACAAGCAAAGATTTCCCCTGGCTCCTTTGCAACCCAAATCCTGCTGCTTTGGACTAGTGCCTAAGAAGATGAAAGTGAAATTTACTAGAAACTGATTCTAAATAAAGGTAAAACAAACTAGTCTGTTTTCATTGTCCAAGTGGAAATAAATCCCCAAATAACAAAACAACATACATGGTAAATAGTGAATCAGGGCCTGATCCTGAAAATGCTTATTCAGCTGAGTGACAATTTGCAGGATTGGGTCTGTAGATGTTTTAAATACCCAGTTTTAATAGCCTCAGGTGTTGTTTGAAACAGAGGTAGGGAATTTTGTTTTTATACATTCTCTTTCACCTGAGGAAGGCCTTTTGACATAGTTTCTGTGACATTTGCTAATTTCATGTAAAAGGAAGTTTTTAAATTGGCCTGATTTTACCGATGACTCCACTGTTGGGAGTTTAAAATCCATGTCTCCCACTGCACAGTATCAGACACCAAAAGCAAAGGGCAAGTGCTTGATTTGTATTGCAGGGGCAAAGCTGGGATTTACTGTATATCAAACGGCGATTTTTTTTTTAAACACATACTATGAACTGTTGACAACCCAACAATTCTTGCAAGGAACCCAGTCTGGATCACTCTGTTCTCAATATCACTGAACCCAACGGAGTGGCACAGCTTATAAATCGGGGTAGCATTTGGTCTACCTTGGTCAGCTTTCTGTGGACTCTCTGCTTCATGCTATAGTCATAAACTCGAGACCATGTCAGCATTTCCAGGGGTTTGTCACAGAGACAGAAAAACACCGTTGGAGCTGGAACACAGCCAGCAAGGTCTCAGCCCAGAAAGAAACATGCAAGACTCTCTCGTTCCCTGCTTTTACTGTATATAACTCCAAAGTCAGCCCGTCTGGAGGAACAGCTTATTGGGGGATTTTGAAAACTTATGCAAAATGGCCATGATCTGTAACTCTGAGAAGGGTCTGCTGCACTTGCTCTCTAGATAAAGTAGATAGGGGAGCATCTGCAGGTTTGATGAGAGAAACCTTAGCACAACCTGATGGTGCATCTAAGCTGAGCGTCCTGGAAAATAGAGTCCACAATCTATTAAACTAGAGTCTGCGGGTTTCAAACACTCTGTAAATATCAGGCTCTCATGAGCGATTGAAACGGGTCCTGAGGAAATAGTTTGCATTTGAAATTTCCCCAGGAGAATAGAAATGACAGCTCAGGCTGTACCTGCGAGGCATGTTGCTGCTCTCATTCCCCAGGCCATCCAAGTACCCTCAGAGCAGGAGGGAGCAGCTCACTTCACCCCGAACAGTCTCATACTCTGTCCTGACTCTCACACTGCACTGCCTTGTGGTTCATTGGTTTGAACTTCACACGAGCGCTTAGCCCATGCTTGCTGCTATTCACATCATTGGCTCTGTAACAGGCTTTGTTCATTTAAAAAAACACATGAAAAAGGAGGAAAAAACTAACTTTAAGGACCATTCAGAAGGACACAAGTGAACAAGAGGCAGCGTTGGGCTGCCACTCCAACCCCTTGTGGTACTGGGGTACTGCCTGGGTCTCCCAAGGTTAGGGCTCCAGGCGTAGGCATGCTAAGTTGTAGCACTCAGTGCTTTACAGCCTTGGGCCCCAAATGAACGGCAGTAACTGGACGCAAAGGACAAGCAAAACCTTTCCCAGGTGTTTGCTGCTTACAGCACATGCTCCCAGACTGTCTTTGCAGAGATGCCTATTGGGCATTTGGGAGCCACATTTTAAAGAAGGAGAGTGCCTGTTTTAGTACAGTTATTTTTAGTTTATTAGAAAACGTGGCTCCATTGAGAGAGACAGAATCCTGAATCTGCCGAAAGGAACCAGGGGACACCCTGGTGCATATGGGGTGGCAGTGCTATACAGCAGCCTGCCGTTAGCAGGGGCTCCTTCAGAAAGGGCAAATGTACCAATCTCCTGGTGGCTGCTGGCAGGGGCTGGCCCGATCCTGGTCAGGTGAATAAATAGGTCATTTAACTCTCCACGCTTAGACAGGAGCGAAGAACAAACATGACTAAAGGAGTCTCAGATGGTTTCTTTTAAAGGTAACATTGGCGTAGGGGTGAACTGCAGCCATTTGAGTGCCTAGATACTGCGGCGATGGGTGCTCTAGAAATCCCTAGGACTGACACAGAGACGCTTGTGACAATCTCCATTGTCATGTACATATTGTACATGCCAAGTACCTGGAGAGGGGGCACTGCCCAGCCACAGGACAGAGAACAGCTCATCTGCTTTACATTCACTTCAGCTTCCCGAAGTCACGGCCATGGCTCCGGCTCCAGCTGGACACCTCAGGAGGCATCATTCCCTCACCCCACAGCCTAGGAAGGTGGCAGGGGTCACTGGGCACAGGGCTTTCCAATATCATCCCGTTCGGATCCCAATGCGTGCAGAGCGACAGCCCTTGGCCAAACCGCGCCACGTAACAAAACCCAGCGTGACCCAGCCAAGCCCAGGCTGGGGCGGCCATGGCCCTGCCGCAGCTGTAACCGTGGCATCAGCCCAGTGACTCCAGGGGGATGATGTGAAGCAGATAAGTTTGTGCCCAGTGAGCGCCCCTCTGACCCACTGCAGCTTGGGGCACCAGCCCGGCCCCACAGCCCCTCAAACAGCGCTCAGGTGAGCCACCTGGAAAAGGGGCATTAAACGTGATTCAGCCCAAGAGTCACTGCAACGACCCCAGGCCCCCAAACTCCCCGGGTCACCCCCCTCCCCCAAGGACCCGAGCCCTGCCCGGAGATGGGGGGACCCAGCCTGCAGCCGCAGGAAAGTTTGCAGCGAGGAGCGAGCCGGGGAAGTTGGGCTTCTCGCCCCCCGGCTCGGAGGGGGCCCGGCAGGGAGCGAGCCGGCGCCCCGGACCCCGCCGCCTGCCCGGGCTGCAGCTCCGGGAGCCGGCGGGCAGCGCTGGCTCTGCTCCGGGAAGCTCCGGCAGCGCCGTCCCCGGCAGCGGCTCTTACCTCGGGCGGCGGCTCCTCCGGCGCGGGGCTGGGGACGGGGCATGGCCCGCACCCGGCGGGGGCCCGGGACGAGCCCAGCGCAGCCCGGCTCCTGGTGCCGAGCCGGCAGAGCGCACGGCGCGGAGCGGAGCGGAGTGTGACTGGGGCGCTGGGCGGGGAGAGCCGCCTCCGCCCAGCCCAGCCCAGCCCGGCCCGGCCCGGCCCCTGCCGGAGACGCGGAGAATGCAGCGCTGCGGGGCTGGGGGGCTCCGCCGGGGGCCTGCCCCACGGACCGGCCCCAGCCTGGGGCGCAA
>NW_020664481.1:339833-340250 GCF_002925995.2 Terrapene triunguis | reverse complement strand
GCCCTCCTGCACACCCCCATCCTCCCTCCCTCACACCCATCCTGGGATCGCTCCCCCACATGGCCCCCCATGCACCCCACACGGCCCCCCTCCCCCACACGGCCCCCCTATACACCCTTATCCGCCCTCCCCCACACGGCCCCTCTATGCACCCCCATCCGCCCTCCCTCACACCCATCCTGGGATCGCTCCCCCACACGGCCCCCCATGTACCCCATCCTCTGTCCCCCACACCCCATCCCGGGATCCCTCCCCCACACGGCCCCCCTATACACCTGCATCCTCCCTCCCCCGCACCGATCATGGGATCCCTCCCCCACACAGCCCCCGTGCACACTCCATCCCGGGATCCCTCCCCCACAAGGCCTCCCATGCACCCCCATCCTCCCTCCCGGGATCCCTCCCCCACACGGCCCT
>NW_020664481.1:271174-339733 GCF_002925995.2 Terrapene triunguis | reverse complement strand
CCCATCCCGGGATCCCTCCCCGACACGGCCCCCCTATGCACCCCCATCCTCCGTCCCGCACACCCCATCCTGGGATCCCTCCCCTACACGGCCCCCCATGCCCCCCCCACCCCCCCCCCCCCCCCCCCATCCCGGGATCCCTCCCCGACACGGCCCCCCTATGCACCCCCATCCTCCGTCCCGCACACCCCATCCTGGGATCCCTCCCCTACACGGCTCCCCATGCACCCCCATCCTCCCTCCCCCACACTCCATCCCGGGATCCATCCCCCAGCCCAGCCCAGCCCAGCAGAAGTCACACAGCCGAGTTTCTATCCGTGTGCACAGGGCCAGGGCACTGACGAACAGGTGGCACGTACAGGAATCATTCATTTTTACGCTGAAAAGCCACCACCTCTGAGGCGGAGCATAGGCGCCATTAAACCGCAGACAGTTACATGACCCAACAGTTTACAACAAGAAACCTGGGTCCAACTGAAACTACCCAGGAACTGTAGGGAGCGCAGTGTAAGCACCCGTCAGGATCCGGCCAGGACACAGGCGCTGACGGCCAGCCGGGGATCTTTACTGATCTCAAATGGTCGGGAGCTGAGGGTGCTCCAGGGTCACAGCACTCCTGGCCCCATGCTGGGCTGCTGGATCCAGCAGGGCACCAGTGGAGTCAGTGCCTCTTGCAGCACCAGCTTCTGAGCAGGGTCAGTGCTGCTAACTACGGGGTGTGTCCATCTCAAAGCCAAAGGGAGAGGGGAGCCATAGCCTCTGCTGGTGTTCAGCAAGCCAGAGAGAGACTCCCTGGCATGCAGGGCACAGGCCGTGAGTGAGGCTCAGGAAGGGCGCGCCACAACAGAACAGTCTGGAGCTCTGGGCTGCCTCTGGGGTCTGCCAGCAGGGACCTGCCTCCCTGAGTGTGGCTGCGAAGTTTGTGGCCCAACAAACACTAACTCCCAACCCAGAGCCCGAGGTATGTCCACCCCCTCCCAAGGCGCCTGGGATCAGCCTGTCCTCCCCCCTGCCTGCTGTACAGACAGCTAGACCCACTGGTCTCATCAAAGTGCCTGACAAAGGCACAACACGTGTCATAATACCCCCTTCACCACACTTCAGGGGGTGGGAAGCCTCGTCTCGGGGCCAGGGCTCTGAGCGGGAAGGAGGCAGAGGTCAGGCTGAGGTGCAGAGGCAGCGATCAGACACCCTCCATCTGGACAGTGGGCACAGGGGAGGGGCAGTGTGAGCCCACGTCCAATGGTCAGCAGGCTAGGTGAGACGTGGAGGCCCCATGGCATTTGGCTGCAGGTGTTCTGCCCCATTTCTGCAGTGCTTTGACCTCCAGCCCCACCTTGGCTCACTCTCTGGAGCAGGGTGATGTTTAGTTCTATTCCACAGACCCATCCCCAATGAGTATGGGGTGACAGTGCTGCTGTGTGTGGGGCTGGGCTCCTCTCTTTGACTCGCTACAGGAACTTGGCACAGCTCGCCAGGGCCCTGTCCCAGGTCCTCTCTACACAGACAAGGGCTGGTCGGCCTGAGGCCAGGCTCATCCGACACCGAGCAGGGGTTTTATTACAGCCCCTTCCAGGATGGCTGGAATCTCCAACGCTCAGGAGAGATGTACAGATAATGGCCTGAGATCAGAGCTGGACAGCTCAGACTGGAGAGCAGGCCGGGATCACCCAGGGTGCCATGGGAGAAAGGCACAAGAAGGGAAAGGGATGGGAAGAGCAGAACCCAGCCCCAGGACTCTGCTTTCCAGGGTGAACTGGCCTTCCACATGCTGCTCCCCCAGTGGGGTTCCTCCAGGCTCCCTCTGTCCTTGAATTCCTCTCTCCCTCTTCCATCTGCAGCCCTGTCCTCATTCCCTTCCCTTCCCTTGCTTGCATTTCCCTTCCACTTTCATGCCACCTCTTTAATTCTCAGAATGACTGAAACCCTCCTCAGTCTCCCTTGGAATCTGCTGCCTTCCCCTTTAGCTCTATGGGGATTTCGTCCCCATCTGGCTTCTCTCTCCGTTTAGCCCCCTCATTGATCCATCCAGCCTACCCTTCGAATAGCTGCCTTTGTATTTTCTCACTCTTCCCAGTCTATGGTGCTCTCCCATCATTCTAGCCTCATTCCCCACTCCCTGGGCTCCAAGCCTGTCTCTTTATTCTCTCCATCTCGGTCTCTTTTCTCTCTTTCTACCATTCACCTGTTGTCTTTCAGTCTTGGTTTTGTTGTGATTTGTCTTCTCTGCTCTGCCTCTTTCACATGTCTATTCTCCCTTCTCTCTTTTTACTCCTTCTCTCTGTCTCTTCCCAATCCCCGTGTTCTCCCTCTCTCTGGGTGCCTTTGTCTGTAGCAGTTGAAAGTTAAAAGCTTTCCCAACTTGATCTTGAGCAGCTTTCTCTGGCGTTTCATCTCCACAGCACATTTGTAAAACTGCTCAGACTGAAGGGCCGTGACATGAACAACTAAAGAAATATCAGAAAAGAAACAGGGCCTCCCGACACAGGATGGAAATTTGCCATTTTCTCTGAGAAAATCTCCCTGCTTCACAAACACTGAGATTATCTCCCTACACTGCTCTTGTAAACACAACAAGATAAAAACTATTTATTGGGATTTCCTCCTCTGGTTCTCAGACCTCCAACCTCAAGCAGGCTGCTGCTGGGAGAAGAGACTGGAGCCGCTGGGAGCTATCCCTGCAGCCCTGCTCCCTGCTGGGTAAGTCCGGAGTAGCTAGGAGGTTCCCCGAGCCAGCACTCCTGCCCCATTCCCTGCTGAGCTTCCTGCCAGGAGAAGAAGTTTTTGGAGTAGCAGGGAGTTTCCCCTGTAGCTAAAGCCTCTGCTCTCATCCCCACATTACCTCCTGCTGGCCAGAAGAAGCTGAGCCCTCCCCTGACAGCCAGCACCTCCTGGTGGGTTTGTCTTTCCCAGGCTGTCTGCCAACTGCCAGCAGTTGCTCTCTGCTCCATTAGGGCTGGAGTCGCTCCAGAGAGGGACTTCGCAGGAGGGAGCTGTGCTGCTTTCAGGCCATTCCTCACTGGGCTCTCTTGCTGCAGCCTTTGCTTTGCAGGGTTCTTTCCCCTGGGAGCGGGGAGAGGGAGACACTGATCTTAGCTGAGGTTAGTGGGAGCAAGAGCGTGGGGGGCTCTGACCTGCCTGACAGCCAAGGAGCAGGGGTTTCTGTGGGAATGCCTCGCTGAGAAGCCTGTGCCGCCTGCTCTCCCTACTCTCTGAATCCCGCTGCCGCACCCCTCTGGAGCAATGGATCCAGCTGCACAAGAGTGGGACGAGCTCTGTGACTCACCTCTCTGGTGGCAGAGCCAGCGCCCATTAATAGAACTCTCCATCCACTGGCCATGGCTGCTGGCTGGCTGGCTGGCTGGCTGGCTGGCTGGCTGGCTGGCTATCTCCCCGTCCAGCCAGCCAGCCCTCCCTCCGCTGTCATTCACACTCAGCCCCCTTGTATCCAAGTGCAGCCGTTCTGGGGGAGCAGCAGGGCCAGCGGCCAGGTGCACAGAACACAGGTGGGGCAATACGGCAAAGCAGCTCACCCCATTGGGGCAGGCCAGGCTCCACGCACGAGGCAGAGGGGGCCCCAAGATGCAGGCCAGGCTCAGTGCCAGGCAGAGGGGGAGCTCCAAGGGGCACCCGCCAACACCCATCTCTCCCAGGGCCCAGGATCCACCCTGGACAGCAGGGCCCTGCAGCACCCAGCTGGGGAGCGGCAGCCTCTGCTGGTGGCAGCCGGAACTGCAGGACGACTCCATCTGCTCAGTCAGGGAGCAGCAGCCCCGTTAAAGCTCAGGCCGAAATCCTGAGAGAGCCGCAGCGTCTCACCAGAGACCGACTTCAGCCCTGTACAACAGCAGCTTTCGTGACAAGATCACGAGAGTTGTCAACACTCCAAACCTGCCCCAAGGCAAGCCAGCCTTCCTCAGCGTAGCCTGGCCGGAGGGGGCATACCCCGGCCTGGCCTGCCCCTTTAGCCTACCGTGCCCGCCCCTGTGCCCTCTCGTCCCTTCGGGGGCGGGTACGTTGCCCACCCCTGGGGCCAGGCACACAGAACCCTGAGTGGGTGAGGTGGGGACAAACTCAGTACTGCCAACGCCAAATGTTCAAAATGCACGAGTCAGGCTCACCAAAAATCACGAGATTGGCTTTAAAATCGTGAGATTGTATAAAAATAATAGATTTGGTCGTTTTTATTTGCTTTCTGCTTTTTAAGCCTGTAGTTGCACTGGGAATCACAGTTTGAAGCTTTCTCCACAACCACGAGGGCTAGAAACTTACTTTTTATTGAAGAACGAAGGCTGAAATCATCACAGATCCACTTGACTCCAGGAGCTGGGGCTTTAAGGAAAACAATAATTATCATGAGACTCATGACAAAATCGTGAGAGTTGGCCACACTGCAAACACCCCACCCTGCTGCCCCACAGCCACTCCCCACACGGTGGCACCTTGCACTGCTGCTGGGACATCGGGCTGGACGCTCCCTGGCCTGCTTGGGGCCATGCTGAACTCTCCTCAGAGACTGGGAGCCAGCGTTTGGTTCTGAGGCAGCCCCGGTGTCCAGGTCCCTGCCCCCGTCCCATGCAGCGGGAAGAGGCTGGCAGCTCTTACCAATCTTTATTCTCCCCGGGTACTATGTCATTTGCAGACTCCATCGTGTCAGCCCAGTGATTAGATTCTGATGCCTTTATGAATAATTTGTTGCGCAATTATAAAGCAAATATTTAATTGAACTTTATGTAAAATGTGCTGCTGCATTTGTGTGCCAAGCTCCTGCTTTGGGATGGGGCTTGCATGACTCCATGGTAGGCCCCAAGAACCACAGGGGAGTCTGAAACCACACCACCAAATAGCTCCCTCTCTGCTCCCCAGGAGCCTGCAGCCTGCATGCAGTGAGACTCCAGGGGCCACTGAGCCTCTCCACTGGCAAGCTCCTGGGCTGGGAGACACGAGGGGGAACGACCCTGCACTAGCCCCAATGGATAAACAAGCTGTGACCTCCTATGGCCACCTCCCACAGTGTGCCTGGCCCCAGCCAGCACTATGAGACTGCATCTTCATCAGCACAAAATGTGGGGATCAGGCTGGCATAGGTCAGAGCATTTCACGGGTTCCAAGTCAGCTGCGTGACTGTGGTTACTATGCAAACACTACGGGACATCTCCATCCGGCTCCTAGGTGTCCTCCCTGCAGAAGACCCCTCCATGGTTGGCCCTTTGCTGACAGTCTCTCCAGAGAGGACTGACTGGGCCATAGAGCCTGAATTTCCTTCTCCTTCCAGGGCAGGGCAGGAGCACACTAATAGGGAAACTTGTACTTCTGCTGCCGGTGCTGCCTGTGCACTGGGGAAGAGGGGCCTAGCCCCCTTGACCTGCCAATCCAACACGTTTCACCCAGCTCTAAATTCACACTGAGAAAGCAGGATGCCTAGCCCAGGCAGAGAAGAAAAGGCCAGTCCAGGATAACGTACTGGGGTCAATGGCCTATCCGAAAACGCTCCATGCACCATTAGTGCTGCCTGACATCATCCAGGTGGCCGGGGCTGGAAGGGCCCAGGTGGAAGAGTCTGGAAACAGCTCGGATTGTCCATGGCATCATCTGTGTAGGAAAAAGTCCATATCAGCAAAACCAAAGGAACGGGATGAAATCCTCATTTACTATGGTCTGTAAAAGGCTGGAGTTATTTCCAGCAGTGGAGAATTTGAAACGGAAAGAGGAAAATGAGCAAGTTGAAAAGATCAGAGGCTCCTTTTCAAACCAGTATCTAGTGCAGGTAATTGGTAACTGACCTAGGGGGCTGTTGAAATTGACCTAATCCCACAGTTTCCATTGCACTGAGCAGTTCCAGCGGCAGAGGAAGCAGAAGGAGTGCTGTGTGGCAGCTCTGGCGCGATAAGGTGGGCTGCAGGCAGCCAGCCAAGGAAATTCTGTAAATTGGAGACACTGAGTGCAGCAGGGGGCGTTAGTGAGGCCGAGGAAGGAGGGAGCTTTGTGCAGGGCTGGCCCTGCCCTGAGGTGGCGTTCACATGGGTAACCGATCTGCGCCTAGGATGGACAGCCCTGCTGGAGCGCGCAGAGCCCCACTGTAGCACGGAGTGCATAGCTATCTCCGGCCCATGTGTTCCTCCTCATTTAACACAGTCCTCCTTGACTAACAGTTTCCAAACTCCCCTGATCCTGGTCCCTGCAAACCTCCCATTGGTTTCAAAGCGAACAGAGGGGAGCCCTGGGTGATCTCGAACAAGGGGCTTTGTAAGCTGTGCAAGGCAGGCATCAGGCCTGTACTTGTCTCTTGCACAGCACTGAGCACCCTGGGCCTGTTTGCACTGATAAGGGGAGGTTTCAGAGCCTCTGGGCATCTGGAGCAGCTGCTGACGATGTGAGGAGGGGGAGCCATTGCAGATTCAGCTGACGGGGAAGCTCTGCCTGGATCAGCCCAGCAACTCAGGCATCCTCCTCCTCACATGTGCTGGGAGCCAGAGTCCTAGCTCAGTGTGGAGGGCTGGGGGAAGTGCAGCCGCCTGTGTGGAGTGGGTTTCACCATACAAGCAGCAGCATGTGCATGGTTATCCATTTCTCCGGACATGCCACGGTTAAGAGCTGCTCCTCATGGGGTATCCGGAGAGAGCCCAAAGTTGTCCCCCTGTCCTGGGACATCTCCATTGGGCACTTCCTTGCCCCTGCTCTCACTTGGTATCTGCTCTCTGTCAGTCCCTCTCTCTGCTCTTTCGGCTCTATTCCCAGCTGCTCTCCTGCTGCATCACGCACCCCCATCGATTCCCATTCACAGGCTTGCACGCCGCCGCTCACTCCAGGAGCAGTCCCATTAGCAGTCCGCCCATGCAGTCGCCTCTGGACGCTCCCCCTGCTTCCCAGCCCTTGATGCTTTTTTCACTCACAGGCATTAAGGTATCTTTCAAGTGGCACCTTTCCACTTAGCCTGCATTCCAGGCGGCTCTTTCATAAACAAGTGCTTGGGCAGGCTCTGTGCTGTTTGCTCGGCTTCATGCTTTCATCTCCTCCCTGAGCTGTGCCTGGCTTGAAAGCTGCCACTCAGCCTATAAAACACAAGGCAAAGGTGGCATTAGAGACTTGGTATCAGCGTAGGTGGCTCCCAGACTGGTTTGCAGAGAGTCCAATGGAGTGCAATTAGATCAGCCCAGAGGAGGCTGTGGAGGATGCAGTATGGAGAGGCCAGGGCTAAAGAACACGGGGTGTCTTGCGCTGTAGTGTGTCTACACAAAGACCTTGCTGCAGGCTCAGCACACTGCATGTCCTTCTAAGATACCCATTAGTTCAGGCTGCATGCAGGAATCTCAGGGCTAGGGCTGGAGCTCGGGCCTGGGTTACAGGAGGTCAGATGGACTGGATGATCAGAATGGTCCCTGCAGATCTAACCTTCTATGCATCTTGTAAACACAAGATATCACAGCCCAGTGCAGAGCAAGGGAATGGGCGCAATCCCCTTTCACGTGGGGCATGAGCTGTAGTCCAAGGACAACCCAACGCAGATGGAGGGTGAGTGCTAACTGAAGGGCGTTGTCAACGGAGCTCACCAATCCCCAACACGGCCTGCCCTTGGAAATGCCAAACATCCCAATCCGGGAGCCTAGGGGTCCCTGGCTCATCTCAGCTCTGTCAGGGGATCTGCGCTGAGCCATGGGCTTGGGGGTCCCTAGCCCACCCCACCCCATGCCCACACAGTACCACACCCCATCCTACACTGCAACCTACTCCTACCCCAGGAGTTCCTGTCCCCCAGGCACGCCTGCAGTCTCTATCCCCCAGGAAGCCCCTGCCTCCCGCTGACCACCAGCCCTACTCCCAGCTTCCCACTCCAACTCCCCCCCAACACCCTTGAGCACCTTCCCCAGCCAGAGCTGCCAAGTTCGGTTCAGCTCCAAGTCCTACCCCTCCACTGCTAGGGGCAGGCAGCATTGATTACAAGTTTAAGCGTATGATCCTGCAAATTATTTGCAAATATGCAAACTGGCTAATACATTTGCAAGAAAATGTCAGACATGGCCCAAAAAAACCTCGTCCTCTCTGTTCCCATCTCTGGGAAGCTGGCAGCACACAGCTCCATGGCTGAGGCCAGGACGCTATTGGGGGTGAGCAAGAATTAGAACCATAAAACCACATTCTTCAAAATTCTCAGAGACCAACCCCAATTCCCATTCTCATTGTCTGCTCCTAGAGATCTTGTGCAAACTCCCCTCATGGTGCCCATCTTATCACCCCCCTAGCCCCCAGTCTCTCACACACAGACAACAGCATGAATTGTTTCTCACATATTGCAGGGCTCCAGAGAAGAGCTCACTCGCACTCTGCCATCTCACACATCTTTGCCACCTGCTTCCCTGTTGGTCAGGCAGCAACTTTAGAAACCCCTCAGATGTTTCCATGAGGCCATTTAATCTCTTAGGTAGATCCTCCGCTAAACAGATTTCACTCTCTCGTATGCTCATTTTTATCCCTCTTCTATCAAATGTTGACAAAGCTCTGCAAATTCATGTGCATCAGAGTTCCTATCTGCAGGCTCCAGGCCGTCCCCCCCTTGCTGGATGAGCTTGGATCGAGTTGTGCTTGATTGCACCTCTCTGGCACCACCTGCTGGGGATGCAGCCATGGAGCCACTCTCAGCTGCCGGCTTTAAGGAATGGAGATTATTACCCAAATCAAGTTTTTCAGATTTGATCTTCTGATTTCCTTCCGAATTAGGAGCCTTACGTCACTCTTCCTTGGCAGCCCCTTAGATTGGATTCCTCTTCAATAAGCAGCTGAGCTGGGGACTTCCAGTCTCCCACTGGAGCAGTGCAGGAGACTAGAGTGCTTTTATAGGGACAGGAGCAGATCCTCCACTGGTGTAAACTGGAGCTATGCTGATTTCTAGCTCGATCTAGCTCAATAGTTCTTCCTGTCCACTGATTTTTCCATCCGATTAATAATAGTCTGGGCCGATGCCCCAGCGAGGCCATTTGTTTGAAGATCGTCAGGATTCAAAGTTGTGTGCTCAAAATCCCAGCCACTTGCTAACTCTCTACATTCTGAGGGGTCAAATTGTGGCCCATTATCCCTCAGTGTGTATGGACTTCCATGCTTTGCACAAAGAGATTTCAGGATCTGTTCAACCATTTTACTGCTGGTATCTTGCAATTTCAGGATACAGAGATTAATAAGTACCAAAGATCCTATCAAATTTCCTTGCCAGGTAAACAAGTCAGAATCTTCTACAGCCCCCACTTGGGGTAAGGTCTTACTCCTGTGAGCGGAGTAGCATGGCAGCGCATAGTTCTCTGTGCCAAGATACAGTGTTTCCTACAGTAGAAATGTTTGCTCTTGCAGCCTATTGATTTAAGCCGTAGTAAGGGAGAGGGACAGAGGCAACACAAGGGAGGTACCACTGACCCACCTGCATGCACATCTACTCCAGTTTACATGTGTACTTGTGGTAAATGTGCACAAGCAGGTGTCCTGGTGCACACACCTCATACACACATCTTCAGCATCTTGATTTTAACAATCAAGTCCTTGATGGCTTATTAGACAATACTGTCAGAGACTTGTGGTCTCTGTCCACTTCCAGGTTTCAGAAGAGTCCCTGTGAGGATGGCTTTTGTCTGAGCATTTTCAGAGCTATCCTCTCCCCCTCAGTAAATCTGGGCAGTTTGCTCAAAGCTGCAAGGTGAGGGAGGTAATACCTTTTATTGGACCAACTTCTGTTAGTGAGAGAGACAAGCTTCCAAGCTACACAGAGCTCTTCTTCAGGTCTCATGGCTACAGATATTTGCAGGTAACTGACCATTCCTGGAATCCATTGCATCTGCTCACACTGAGGGTGCAGCATCATGTCTGTGGCTGAGACTTTTTCTCTATGAGGCTTAATGTCCTTAACAGAAATGATACCCTCTGCAAATGTCAGGCCAGTCCCCGAGTGCACACTCCTGTCACAGGCAGCCCTAGTTGTTTCACTCCCTGTTTTAAGTCATGCTTTTCTTATATCATCCACTGTTGTGACATTGCCAATAACGTGCTCCTCTGTGTATCATTCCGTTCTAAGCTTCTGGGTCTTTTCCAAAGTGTAATTGCAAGAATCTGAACCTCCCAAAATACATATTAAATGTGCATCATTCTGAGCTCATCTCTGTTCATTCAGTCACCAGAATCCTGAGGATGCATGTAATTAACCAAAAATGTTTGTATTTTCAAACTGTGCCCTGATTTATTCTCGGGTGCTTTTCAAATATCCCAGTTAAGGTCTCTGAAGGGTAGGTAGACCCCAACTACTCATTGTCTTTGTCCACAGTAACTAAGGTATTTTCCCATTCAGCCAGAACATCCATTCACTGTTCTGTTTCCAGGCATTCCATCGTCTAGTCATTCACCTTCCATTTGTATTGAAGTTGCACCTAGCACCTCTCTCCTGTTCCCGCTGTTTCCCTAGGCAGAGCCTATTATGAGCCATTATTGGCACATTATGTACTGAATGGTGGCAGCATTTCCTAGATTATGCTAAAAAGACCTTCCCCTCACTCCTTAACACCTGACTTGGATCTTTGTTGCTACTGGTTTTAGTACCATATCGCTCAGTGTGGATTGTGTCATGCATCTGGAAGGGACTGTCTATGGGTCTTTTGGTTTTCCTCTACATAGAACCCTTCAGATACTCCCCACAAGGCAGCTGGGATCACACCTCTTTACAAGCTGCCTAGTTTTACCACACCGCTTGCAGCTTCTTGCAGGTTGGGGCCATGCTGCATAGTTCAGACTTAGAATGTCCTACAAGATGTTTCTTCCTTTGCTAGACATTTCCAACTGTTGGTTAGCTATTCCCTTTGGCTCCCTCTGCAGTGGGGTCTAGCTCCTTGGTTTGTGTGTAAGTGATTTTGATTGCCCTGTATATCTATGAGGTTGGGCTTACTGTCAATTCTTGTCCACACACCAGCCTCTCCTTTTATGTTTTATGCAGCATTCCCTAGATTACTCTGGTCTCTATTAGTGATTCTGTCAGATCCCCAAGCTCCCAGGTTTTACTGCGCATCCTTAATTCTGTCACATATTGATCAATTGTTTCTGCTTGCATGTAAAGAATTGGTGCTGCCCAATGACTCCGTGAGTTCTGGAATGCACAGCTCCTGCTGTTTGCTCACGCTGATATTTTTCTCTGCAACGTTCAGGCTACTTCTCCTACCCTATGCACAAAGGCTGGGGCCTTCACTTCAGCATGTCTTCCACCTGTACCTATTGCTGTTAAATGGATCTCAAAATGCCCAAAGGTTTCCTATTCTCTGTGACATCCCAGCAGAGACAGGTCTAACTCAGGACTCTGGGATATGACTGAGAGTGCTCCAGGGAGTCCCTATAATTCCTGCTAAAATTCTGTCAGCACCTAACTGCCAGGAGGGCTGCGGTGGTTCTTCTGCCCCTGATGGAGCTTCCCCCTCTCTGGTTGCTACTAAACCAGCCCAGCCAAAGTGACTCTCCCGGGGCCCCGCTGAAGAGCAAATAACAGGTGTTTTTAAACCATTTCCCAGAGGAAGATCCTCCCTGGCCCTCAGTGTGATCTCTGTGCCCACGTGCGGCTTGCCAGGCATTGCTCCGGCACAAAGCCCAGCTGGGGCTGTTTGCTCACCAGCGCCGCCCTCTCCTTGGTTAATGTTGCGAGGAAGCATTTTTGTTGAACTAACAGATTCCCCAGCCCCTCACTATTTATTATTATTATCTGCATGGCAATAGCACCTAGGAGCCCTGTCATGAACCAGAACCCCATCGTGCTAGGCGCTGTACAAACACAGGACAAACACCCCCCACGCCATGCGAACACATGCACCCTGGGGCAAGGCTGCCAGGGGAATGTTTGCGGGAGCCGAGTGTGGCTGGATCCAGAACCTTCTGACCTTTGGGGAAGTTCCAGTTTGGCTCAGCGTCCGAAGCCAGACTCAGCAGCTTCGGACCACCTCTCTGTTCAAGAGCGTAATACCACATCCGGCAGGGCTGGACCGGAGACCAGCTCTCCTGTTAGATGGCGGCTGGTGGCATCTATTTTAGGATTAAAATCTGCAGCTAGACTGTGCAATGAAAGATCTTCCTCCTCCTGCCTCTGGCATGGGCCAACCCTGAGCTTTCTGCTTGCTGCTTTCCCTTCACCCATGGTGCCTTTCCCCGGGAAAGCTCTTCAAGTTCCCGCCTGTCCTGATACCACATGACCATGCTCGCTGGGTGCTCCGATAACCTAACAGGGACTGAGACGCACAGCAACATGTTCCACAAACAGCAGGAGCAGGCAGGCAGGTCCAGCCCTTTGCATCTCCCTCAGTGGCCCTCCGGGACAATCACTCAGATCTCCAGTGCGTCTACCAGGTTGGCACCAGGCTTAGACGGGAGGCAACAAGCCATTCACTGAGATTCCCTCGAGCTTGCAAAGCCAGCACCAGGCCTCCTCCTGCCTCACCCAGCAGCCAGCCCAGGCCTGCTACAAGTACTGATGGCGCTGGCTGGCTGTTCCCCTGGAGTCAGGGGGGCTGGAACAGTTTGTACAGTGCAGGTGCTGAGAGCCACTGAACCAAACTGTAAACCCTGTGTGTGATGGAAACCACTTCAAGCCAGGGGGTGCGGCAGCCCCCCCAGTTCCAGCACCTCTGCCTGGAGTCAGCGTTCCTGCTCAGTCCAGCTGAACAGACACCCTCTGCATGGGCAGGAACCCACAAGGGAGGCAGCTGCCCCAGTTCCACCAGATCTCCTGGTTCCTCCCCACAATGCAGCACACCACCACTGGGACTTACTGAGAAGCCCCTCACCCCAGCAGCTGCGCTAGGCACTATGGGATTGCTGCAGGAGCCCCAGCACGCACAGGGCTGGAAGGGCTGCTGGCAGAAATGATGCTGCAAGGGTGAGACGGCCCAGGCCTTTCCAGGCAGCCAAATCCCCAGCCGCCATTTCCTTACCTAGTGCAGACACAGACAGGGGAGTCGTAGTCCAGGGATCCTCTCCCTAATCAACAGGGTAGCACCAGGGAACCCCAAGCCAGCTCTGCTGCCCCCAAAATGTTGCTCTCTCCTCAGTCTCTGGCTCTGTTAGAGGCACTGGCAGAAGTCCACCCCCGGCAATGCCACAGGGTACCCACTATCTGCCAGGAGAGAGTGGTTCAACCACACATGGAGCCGCCCACGAGGCTATTTGATAACAGGTCCTTTGCCCTGGCTGAGCCAGTCTCTACAAATGCAGTGCAGGGAGCTGTGACTCAGGGTTTGTCTACACTTAAAACGCTCCAGCAGCACGGCTGCACCGCTGTAGAGTTTCGGTGTCGGCACTAACTATGCTGACAGGAGGGGCTCTCCCATCGGCATAGGGATTCTGCCCTCCAAGAGGCGGTAGCTTGGCTGATGGCGAATTCTGCGGGGTCTCTATCTTCAGCCAATCCGTCTCTCCCCTGCCCAGAGCTCTCTCTCTCACCCCTGACCCCAAGAGTCTCAGAAATTCCTGTCTGAAAATCCCCCTTCAGAACCTCTGATAATAGGTCATTTTTGGACCATTTATCTCCTCCTTTTGGCTTCAAAACTGCTGGAGCACAATGTCCTGGTTCCGTTCTTCCCTCGGCTTTGGAGCACGGCACTCAGCCAACCTCACTGCTAGAGCTGGCAGCTATTTGGCTGAGGCTAAGTGGAGCAGGCTCTTCCCTCCCCTGCTCTGAGAAGATCCATTGGCAACACACAGCCTGGTAGGGTAGTATTATCTCAATTAGCCTCCATTTTGTATACACAGGGCATTGTTCTCTTGCACAATTGTGCTTCTGGAGTGTTCTTTTCACAAGGCTCATGGTTGTAACTCTGCAGCTGGGAGTGCTCCAAGAGCTGTGTTAGGCCTGCTTCCTTCCTCTCTAGACCGTCAACCACACACCACGTCTGAGCCAGACACATGCTGGCAATACACGCACAAATCTGGCCTGTGCGTCTCTACTTCCAAAGATTCTTGGTCTTCTCATTTCTCACTGTCCCAGCAGTGTCTCCAGCTGGGGACATGCTGATCTGTTACCATTAAACAGGGATAAGAGCCAAATCCATTTTCTTGTCCCATTAGACTCCTTTGTCTTCGGAGTCTCTGTATCTGGGGTAAACTCTCCCTGTTTTTCTCCAGTCCCTGTGCCATGGGATCCAGCCTTATCATTCCCTCTGAGCTGTAGTTCCACCTTCCCCTCTGTATTGATGCTATCCCATAGTCAATTCTTGTTGATGTCATCACCTAAGCATCTTGGAATCTGCCTGCTTGTTGACTGGTGCACTCAAATCTCCATCTCTGTCCTGTGCTTTTCCAAGTCTGACTCTCATAATAGGTTCTTTGGTGGCCTGCCAGCCCCTGCCCTCTCCTCTGGTTCATGCCTTTCCTTTGAGCTTTCATTATTCCACTTTTTCCCTTGTGACTCCGTTACTTCAAGGCCTTCATTGGCTTCCTGGTTTTTTTATGCCTCCAATTTCTGGTTTGGACCTTAGCATTTCAAGTCCTTCTCTCCACATGCCTTCTCGCCTGCAGCACATACAGCCATCTGCAATCTCAGTTCCATTGCTGCTTTTTCTTTGCTACCTGTAGTTTTACCATTTCCCAGTTCTATGTACTGAGCCCTTTTGCTCCATGCTGAGAAAGGCTGTGCCTCAACTTTTTTGCTCATTGCTTCCACTCAAGGCTTCCGACTAATTATTTACTTATTCCTAATTTGTTCCTTCAGGTCGTATCTTTGTAGAGCACACTAGTGCTTAGAAAAAAGGGCTTTAAATATGCAAGACAGAAATATTTGACTGAGTGCAATGGAGGGAGACCTCCGACAGAGGCAGAGCCAGGCCTGGAGCTAGCTGAGCAGAGCTCTGATGGAAACAAGCCGTTTGTTCCCAGCTAGAAATGGATCCCCTTTCAGAAAGGCAATAAGGAGATGGACAGCCAAATTTTCAGAATTGGTTGCCAGGTGCCCAAGTCCCGCCCGCATATGAGCTCCAGTTGGCATTTTGGCATCTAATATAGTTCCCTGGGCCCCAAAATGCCCCTTTGAGTGCTGGGCTCTTCCATACCCCTCTTCACACACATACCCCACCCATGTCTGTTCTCCTTTTATTACATGATTATCTTTGGTCCAACTGCAGAGACCTCTTCTTTCTGTGTGCCCCAGCCCAGCCCACAGCATTCGAGAGAGCTCCCCAATGGAAGTTCTGTCTTATGCAACAGTGGCCTATAGGGGTGGAGGGGTGGAGGGATGATAGCACATAGACTCCCGTACACAGTCTGTAAGCCTTACTCTCTGAGCTCCAGGCACGGCCTGTCTCGGAATAAGGCTAAGTTGTGTTCAGAGCTCAGCTCCCTAGGTTTAACTTTAAACTTCCTTTGGCTCCACAGCAGCAGCCTGCCCCAGGGCCCCAGGCTGGGGCGGGAGAGCACCTTACACAGGCCACTTCCTTCCCTTAAACTTCAAACACACCATCAGCCCTAAATTATTCACTTGTTATCCCTGGAGCTGGCAGCAGCTCAGAGAGGCTCCCGCATAGGTGCTGAGAAGGAGAAGAGGAAAAAGAACCCATTAAATTTAAAAACATCTGAGAATTGTAACATGTAAAAATATATTCAGGGCTGAGTTGGCGGGGGAGCAGCAAGGCGGGGGAGAGTTGACACTGTGGGAGAGGAGAGGTTCAGAGGGAGAGAGGATGGTAGGGTGACCAGACAACAAAAAAATCGGGATGGGGGTGGGGGGGTAATAGGAGCCTATATAAGAAAAAGACCTCAAAATCGGGACTGTCCCTATAAAATCGGGACATCTGGTCACCCTAGGATGGAGAGTGGGACCTGGGAGCTCAAAGATGCAGGGCTCAGAGGTGGAGTCAGGCTTTAAACAACACTCTGCTGCTCAGTGCCAGAGTTTTGATGGCCCGGCCACGCTGGCTCCGTTCTCCCCCTCAGGTCCTACTGGGATAACTGGGCCTAATTGCGAGCATAACTGTGAAAAGTGAGTGAACATTTGTAAACTGATACAATAACCTGTAACAACAACCATGGATGGGGAAAGTTGCAGAAGGGAGATGGAAAGCCTGGATTAGTCCAGGTCTGCACTACCACTTATAGCAGTACAATTTACGTCGTTCAGAGATATGAATACCCCCCGCCCCACCGAGTGACGTAAGTTATACCAACCTAAGCACTACGTCAATGGGGAGCTTCTCCCGCTGACAGAGCTACCGCTGCTCTGGGAGAGCGACTCCCGTTAGCTTAGAGCGGCTCCACTAGAGAGCCCACAGCAGCGCGGCTGCATCGGGACAGCTGTGAGCTCTCGTGTAGCCAGAGCCCAGGCCAAACAAACAGGTCTATTGACAAAACTCCAGAACTGGGTTCAGATCCTGTCTGGCAAACACGACAGCGTGAAATCGAAAATCAATGAACCAAAATTGGTGTGTTAGAAACTAGGCCTAATTGGTGGCTAAAATAATGACCGGAGGGGCTGTTCTACCCAGCCCTCCCTTCGGTCCTTAGAGAGACTTCAGGGAGAAAAACTGGCTACTGGAGCAAGCTGCACCATCATGGCTGCCACCTCCACCGTCTCCTGGGCCTCCATCGTCCTGACTGAGAGTGGGAGCCACGTGACATCACCACCTCCACCACGTTGGCTAAATCCTGAATACTACCTGGATGTGAGACTTTATCACAAGCACCAGCCCGCTTTTGTGTTCTTTCCTTCCCCACCTTATTTCTTCTCTTCCCTTTTTCCTCCTGTCTAACAGTCTGGCTCAGCCAGTCAAGAAGACCTGTATCTTTTGCAACACTGCTGTGAGGCTGTGGCCAGAAAGAGGCAGCAAAAGCAGTACCCTGAACAGCCCAATGCTGGGACAATTTGCCAGGCCTTTGAGCTGGCTGAGAAGACTGTGTGCTGTGCCCGTGTTTCTCCAGCGGTGAGGGCACAAGTAGGAATCAACACCAAGGACAGAAGTTGCATTTTCTATCTTGGCTGTTGTTTTGTCTTCCCCTTTGTCTTCTTAGGAAATGGGCTCAGACTTTAACAACAACAACTGCTCCCACCCATCTCAGCTAACTTCCCTGTCCTCCATCAGGACAGTTAGTGCCAGTTTTAATTCCATCTAAGAGACTCTCAAATAAAGGGGATTTTCCTGCAAAAAGCTCTCTCCAGCTAAAGGGACAGGGAACAAGGGATGCTGTTAAAACGAAAGCCTTATTCAATACTTGACATTTCAGATGCTTTAACTGTGTTTCTCTCTTTTCTGTATCGTTAAGGAAAGGCTTTTAATGGAGTAATTGCCATATACTAAGCAGGCTGAGGTCTCTATATACCTTGTTTAACGCTGGACAGTTTCAGGGTCATGGTAACCTCTTTGACTCTTTTGCCCTTTATTCCAACCAAATTACTACAACAGTCCTACGGTCACCAGGTTCCCTTCCCCCAGTGCAGACAGAGATGGAGAAGGACAGGGCCTCGCAGGAAGAAGAACTGGGCAAACAGCAGGGTCTGAGCTGTGCAGAGCAAACAGGGCCATACTAAAGGGGACATCCCAGAGCCAGACGTGAACTTCCCTTCTCCTCTCCACTAATCAGTCAGAAATCCCTGGGCTGCAACACCCCTTCTTCCAGGACCGATTAAAGTTACAATCACTAGCAGCATCTTAGAGCTGGTATTGGACCGAGACTATGGAGTGAACACGCCCCCTGGCCCCAGTGCGGAGTGCTCCCACTGCAGGGGGAGAGGAGCCCCTAGGACTGAATATGGGGGAGTGTCCCTGGCCCCAGCTAGGGGACTTCTCCCAGTGCGGGGGAAGGGGCGCGCTGGCAGCGCAGGGGAGAGGTGGACATGTCTCCCAGGCAGAGGGTGCTGTGGTGTGGGAGCCATCCTGGCACTCAGGCCATGCTCTGAGAAGCTCCCAGACTCTTGTTTACCAAACTGTAATGGAATAACAAAAGCTAAATAAAAATGGACAGCGGCTCTTGGGGAGGTGCAGGCTGCGGAGAGAGCTGAAAATGAAAAACATTTAGAATTTCTTGCTTCACTTGCCTGGCTGATTCTGCGGCATGAGTTGCAGCCAATCTCCGTGCGCTCCTGGAGACGGGCGCTCCATCACTCTGGAAATGAATTCCCTGGCTTGGAGAGTATCGATCAGGAAGCCATGCTCTCAGTCGGGAGCTGCTGAAGAAATGCCATGGATCCGCTCAGCAGGGAGTCCACGCCCCTTCTCACCTCCACGGCACCAAGCCAGCAAGCACAGAGCCAGCCTCAGTCGCTGCTGTTCTGCAGAACTCACCAAGGCCCTGCCCTGCCCACACCCACGGGCCCCAGTCTGATCACTCAGCCCACAGAGCAGGGGGCAGTGAACCTGCCTGGGTCTGCGCAGCACCCTGTACAGTGGGGCCCCAATCCTGCAGGCTCATTATTACTTAATTATCTAGCTGTCCTGGAGTGGGTTGGGGTGAGAGCTCAGGGCTCCCTGAGCACTGACTTCCCCATGGGCTGGGAGAAGGACCCGGCTGGGTCACGGCCATAGTCTGAGGGGAGCTGCAGAGTGTGTCTTGGTGACGCCAGAGGGGAACGTTTCTGAATCACAGCTCAAGTCCAGCCAAGTGAATGAAGTTTTCCTGTCACTGCTGCTGACAGCACAATGCAAAGGGCAGTAGCAGAGCAGCTATCTGGGGAGGCAGGCCAGGCCACAGATGCCCTCCCTGACCACTTGGCCAGCAGCCTCCCCTGCCCAAGTCAAGGGCAAAGACACCAAACTGGCCTGCTAGCCAGCGGACAGCACCAACCTGCGCTGGTGCGCATGGTGGCCAGGAGCCAGCGGTGCGATCTCCAGCACAGAGGGAGCAGAAAGGAGCCCCGAAGATGATTTGAGGGCTGGAGGAAATGCCTGACACAGAGTGACAGAGCTGGCGCCGTGAGCCTCACCTCCATGCCCATACACCCCATCCCATACACATACCCTTTATACAGCCCATCCCCATCAGACACCCCCCAAAACACACCCAATCCCCTACATTCACCCCTCTATACAGCCCATCCCCACCAGACACCCCCCACCCATACATCCCATCACCTACACACATCCCTCTCTACAGCCCATCCCCACCACACATACACCCCACGCCCATACAACCCATCACCCACACATACCCCTCTTTTTACAGTCCATCTGCACCAGACACCCCCTACCCATTCCCCCATCCCTTACACACACATCCCACTATATAGCCCAACCCCATCACAGATACGCCCTACGCCCATACAACCCCTCACCCACACATACTCCTCTATATAGTGCATCCCCCCCAGACACCTCCCCACCCATATAACCCTACACACACCACTTTATACACCGCAGACACCCCCTTCCCCAAGACAGACACACACACACACAGAGTAGATATGGGCGAGACTGTGACATTAGCTAGCCCTGGGGCAGCAGTAACATACTCCTCAGTGCCACTGCAGGAGAGCGTAGCTTAGCCAGGCAGCCAGGCAGCCAGCAGGGAGGCCTGTTGGGGTCTGATAAACCCTGAGTCTTGGCTCCTCTCTTCTGGCAGCACAAGCGTGTGGCACAGAGGGCATCAGGCCCCAGAGCTTTGGCAACATGCCAGTTGGTGACCCTGCTGCCAGGTTAGTGTCTTTGGCCTGCCTCCCTTCTCTCACAGCCAGCCCTTGCAGCCAAATCCCTCCCCGGCTGGAACCCTCCCATGGGCAGATGGCGGCGCTACTAGGAAGACGCTTGCTTCTCTGCACCCAATGCAGGGAAGCTAATGCGGGTCCTTGCGCCTTGGCCCAGGCCAGGCAAACGATCCAGCAGCCACAGACTAGGAGCGGAGCTCACCCAAGCCCATTGCAGCCACGGCCTGGCTGCTGCTGTGCAAGACACCCCCTGTGATGAAGTGGGGGGTTTTATTGTTTTCTGAGATTTTCCAGTGGGTTGCATGTAGAGGGGGTGGGACTCAGTGTCCCTGGGTGTAACTGGTTTAACGAGGTGAGGGGAGAGGGAGTTTGTTGTTACAGAGGACCAGAGAGGGAACTTGGGACCCCAGCCGATGGCCTGGAGGATGGAAACCCCAGCGACTGGTGACCTGACGACCCAGAGGCCCAGCTCAGGAGTCGCAGCTGGTTCTGGCCAGTGGGAGGACAATGGGCTGCAGAGTGAGGACCCAGTGACCTGACCAGCCGGTTCCAGCCAGAGGACAGAAGAGGGGAGAGGAGGCCCCGGTGTACGACCCTGTTTACCTGGAGAGAAGACAATGGACAGAGACGGGGCCTGGGGCCGGGGATCTCAGATGCCCAGCTGGGGAGCAGGGGGGCTCGGGGCTGGAGAGGGGGAGCAGGCAGAGCCCACCTGGATGCAGAGAGACTGGGATGTGCTGGGCCGAGGGAGGCCAGGCCTGAAGCCCTGAGAGTTTCCTGTGCTGTGTTCAACTCTCAATAAACCCTCCTGTTTTATGCTGGCTGAGAGTCACTCCAGTCTAGAGAACAGGGTTGCGTCAACCCCTTCGGGGGTGGAGGCCCTGGGGGTCCAGAGCGAGTGGACTCCCTGAGGGGGCCCACGGCAGAGACAGCCATGCTAAGGCTCAGAGAGGTGCGGCTCCAGGAGGTGGAGGGGCCTGACCCCGAGAGAGAGTGGACCCCCGAGAAGGGCTGTCGCACTGAAAGGGGCACCCCCCACGGACCGCACGGGGCCACGAGTGGGCACGGTCTGTGAGTCCGTGACACCCCCCACACACACACACGGCCAATCAGCGATTCTGCTCCTGCTCCTCCAGGGCCAAGTGAGGGGACAGGGCACACGCCACAAAGGGCTGGCTCCGCGCCAACAAGGGCAGCCCACCAGCTACGTGGCAGTCTGGCTGCTACCTTGCAATGGCAGGGGGCTGCAGGTTCCTTTGAAGTCGCAGGCCCAGGTCTCCTGCCCAGTAGCAAGGGCAGAAGGGGAGTGAGAGGCCCCGTATGTAGTGGGTCTGGGCTGTGCTCAATCTCATCATTAAGTTACATGCTAAATTGATTTTTTTAAATTCCCTTTTCTCTGGAGATGGCAAGAGCTTTGCATCAGATTAGCCACTCCTGCCCTCCCGCCCAGCAATCAATGCCCTGTCATTACCCCCAGCCAGCATTAAGTGGGCACCCCCAGCAGGCCGCACACTCCAGGCAGGTTTACCTACAAGAAGAAGTTCCGTCATTTATGAGCTTCTGACGCGGAGAAGGCAGCAGAGGAGGGGTAGGGAGTGGGACTGGGCTGTGGGGAGAGGAAGAAGGTCTCTCTCTCCTACCAGGGAGCTGGAGAACCCCAGGTGAGAGGAACGGGCATGATGCGTCTCTTGCTGATTACTGCTCTGGCTCCGCACTGGGGTTTGGGTCACATCTCATTTCTGTCCTCGCAGGACTCAGCAAAATGGCCTCACTCTTCTCACAAGCCAGGAACTGGATGAGTTTTAAGAAATCTCTGTGGAGCCAGGTGGGTTTGTCTCCAGCAACGGTTCGGTCCTGAGGCCTCGGAGACACTGCACTTAGCGAACACATCCTAACTCTTGGGCAGCATTGCTAGGTGCTGTTAAACAGCTGCCAGGTCCCACCGCACGGGGGCTGCATGTCAGAATTCTCTCTCCCATCGCAACGCAGGGTTGTTGTGCAGCTTGTTGTAGAAACCCATACGGGCTCTGCGGGTCCCTGCACCACCCTTTGGGTTTTCAATGTCCAGGGCCATGAGCTCCCCCAGGCACTGCCCAGCCTGATCAGATGCCTCCTGGAAAGTTCTTCCTGGAATTTAGCCAATATTTTTGCTTTTATAGTTTTATCCCATTCCACCAAGAACTGGGGCCAGTGCTCCAGGTGCCAGAGCTGTGAGCCACTGTGCCCTGCTCTGGGGACTCAGGAGCGGGCCTGGAGCTTGGGGGAGGGCGCAGGCCACCTGGGCTGCTGCTTCAAGAGGTCTGAAGTGGGAGGGCCTGAAACAAACCACCAAAGCCACCTTTCTCCTTCAGCCACAGAAATGGCTGCTCTGCGATTCCTCTGCCTGGGTGAGCTGCACATGCTCCCTGTGACCAGATCTCCCATTTTTAAAGGGACAGGCCCGTATTTCAGCCCTCCTGCAGGTGTCCCGACTTGTTGTTAAAATGGGCACATTGTCCCGTATTTTCTGTCCCCACCACATCAGGTCCTGCTGCTGGCCAGGTCCCTGCTCGCCAGCCGCCCGCCCACCACTGGTGAGTGGGGGGTCCAGTGGCACATGATGGGGGTGGGTTTGCAAGGCTGGTGGCAGGGGAAAGTTACAGCACGCCAGGCCGGCTGCTCTCCCTGCTGGTCCGTCAGCGCAGCCCCTGCTGCGTGAGGGCTCTCAGTCAGCAGGGCCCAGCCACCGTCCCGTTTCCAGCCGGCACTGGCTGTGTGCTGCAAGCTGCGGCAGCAGGTGAGTGCGGGCAGGTGCCAGCCGGTTACATGTCACCTCTGTTGCCCACCCATCAGCCCTTTATGTGCTCCCCCTCTCGCTGTCCTCTTCCTGCTTTGTCCCTTTGCCCCCGCAGCCCCACTGCTCCCCCATATCTCCCCCGGCTGGGTGCGTCCCGCTCCCAGCACTGTGCAGAGAACCAGCCCCTGGTCAGAGCGCTCAGCTCACCAACAGCCTGGCCGGCGGGCTCCTTCCTTCCCCCTCTGCCTCTGGCCGGGCCAGTGCCCCGGGAAAGCCCAAGACCCTCCGGCGCAGGGGCTGGCCAGGAGGAGCCGAGCCCTGCATGTGCCAAAGCCCCACACAGCGCTGGCACGGGGAAGCCTCTTCACCCCTCAGCTAAGCTCTGGAGTGCGGGGGGAAGCGATTTCCAGCCTATTCCTGTCCCGACCCTGCAGGCTCCACAGCAGCCCCAGGACAGAGGCTTAGCCCCCTCTTCACCCCCAGCCCCCCGCTCTGGGGCCTGCCCCCAGGGAGGGGGGTCCCTCCGTCCCCTAGGCACCCTCCCCTGCTGAGCCACCTCACTGAAGCCCCTGCAGTCAGGTTCCCTGGGCCCTGGTACACAATGCATCCTTAGGGCTTAACCCCTTCCTGCCCGCACTGTAGCCCAAGGCGGCTGGGTTATGTCGGTCGCCAGCAGCAGCCTGGAAGTATTAGCTGCCTTTCGACACTGTGCAGGTAGGAAGGGACAAGCTGCTTCCAGCCACGGGGAAATGGGGAGGATGAGCTCTGCAAAGACACTGGCCGGGTCATCCCTCCCCCCGCTTCTTCCATCCCTTCCCTCCCACAAAGGCTGCTGCTGGCCACATTCTGGTGTGAACCCTGGCAGAAATCGGGGGGGGGGGGGGGGGGGGGGGGCTGGCGCCCGCCCCCCCCCCCCCCCCCCCCACGTTGTCTTGGGAAGACGCGGCACCAGGTACCAGGAGAGGCGGGTCCGTCCCAGGGTCTCAGCCAGGCATGGAGGATGGAGAGCGCCAGGCAGGGAGGGTCTGGTCAGTCAGTCACCTCCACCTGTGTGAGAGAGGTTTACGGGAGTGTGTCTGTGTCACCTCTCCCCGTGTGGGGGGGAGGGGTGTGTGTGTCACTCCTCCCCATGTGAACCCTAAAGCCTTAAAGATAAGAAAGTAAATAAAAAGAATCCAACTACGCAGTATTTCTTTTTAACAGGGGCTCAGCCAACCTGATGTTAATTTGAATGTTTGTACCACATAGTTCCTATTGATTACCGTTGAACTTGCTTGAATATGAGTAATTTTACCAGGTGTCCCATATTCAGCATAGAGAAATATGGTCACCCTACCTGGGGTAAAACCTGGATTATTCGGGCATGAAGCTTTAGCTGCACTCAGAGATGGCTGCAATGGGCAAGGCACAGAGGGATTAACTGCACAGCTGGCCATTTGGTGGGACTTTCCAAGCTCAGCTGCAAAAGCGGGAGAAGACTGTAAGCCCATTAGCTCCAGAGCAAGGAATGGCCAAGCTCTGCTCATGCCTGCCTGCCACTTAAAGCAGACTGACCGCCCATGCTGGCAGACTCAGCCCTGGCCACGGCAACCAAACAGTCAAAACTTCCAGGCTCACTTAGTGGAACTAGTTTTACCTGGGGGTGAAGCCACGTACCCTGGAAACATTCCAACAGGTACAGAATGCAGCAGCTCATCTGCTCAGCAACACAGGTCAGCGTGAGTGCATCTCCCAGTCCACTGCACTGGGTTATCACTTGGGACAGAGTCCAGTCCAAGGTTTCTGTCCTGATAGCCAAAGCCCTCTGGGGGTTGAGCCTGGATCCCTGCTGAGACACAGCATTGCCAACACCAAAAATCATGAGTCAGCTCCGACCCCATACAAAAAAACGTAAGATCTTTTAAAATGATACATTTGAGGTTCCTGCATTCAGGCTGCACTTGGGTGGCTCTTTCAGGCTTTTCTCTGCAACCAGGAGGGCCAAAAGATTACCTGAAAAAGAGAGAACACAGAAATTCTCCCATAATCACACAATTCCCAGAGCTTGGGCTTTAAGAAAAACACCAAATATCAGGAGACACCAAAAATGGCAAGACTTGGTGACACTGGAGACCATCACCGGGGGCAGAACCCTCACAGGAGCCAGACCTGGGCTGTGGAGCTCACAGCCATAACAGAGAAGAGTGACTGTTTGTCTGGGTGATAGGTATGGAGGAGGGCCATTATGACAAAAGAAACACAAAATGCTTCAATAATGCCCAAGCTCATTGTCTCTTGCAAATGTGGGATCTGGGTCTGACTGCATTAGAGAGATGGATAAGAGTTCACTAAAAAGCTGCATTATAGGAAGGTGACGAATGAGAAGCCTTGAAACAGTCAGACCTAAATGCAAAACTCAGCTCTGAAACTCAGCCTTCCCTCAGCAAGATGTGTCCTCAGCCCTAAGCCTCTCTTCCACACACACAGGCTAAACGCTGATCGTGACCTGTCTGCTGCAGGTCGGAACCAGGACACAGGGAGCAGTGTGGCATGCTGATATTATTTCTGGTTATAAATACTTGGGAGGCGCCAGGTCTCAGGATGGGGAGGGCCCTAGAAGTAATAGAGTTGCTAAAGCCAAATCATTGGAGATTTGCCTGGCTCACTCCCACACACCTGTATCTCCTGGCTTACGTTTTCATCTTAAAATCCAAAGCAGGAGCCTGAGCCTTCCGATGGATGTGCTTGTGGCTGAGCCATGGGCAGGCGAAGAACCCTGGTGGGACGTCCCGTCCATGGGGCTGGAGTGTGCAGTGTTAATGCCACTTTTGGGAAGGTCATTATACTCTGGACAATACCAGGCACAATGGGGAACATCCCAGGGCCATCCCAGAGCCAATCAGGTCCCAAGGCAGGTCTCACGCAGGCTGCTTTCACCCTCCCCCTACTCCTTTGTGGTGCTGCCATTTCACTGCTACATCGCTGCGCTTGCTGTGGGCTCCCTTGGGCCAGAGCTCTCCCTACACCCTCTGCACAGCACCTCCAGCAGGGCCACCAGCCACAGCATCCTGGAGAGGGACACCATCAGCAGCGACTCCCTAGGACCCAGAGGCAGTGCTAAGGGCAGGGGGATGGGGTGGGGTCGTTGGAATTAATTGCATGTAGAGGGGATGGCAGGAAATTAATTGGGGACAGCCTGGCCAAGGATCATCCTCTTCTTACCACCTAGGGGCCTGAGCAAGGACCCCCCACCCCGGGCCCCAAATTGCCTAAGTGAGGCACAAGCATCTCTCAGTGGGTGTGGCGCCCCCAGCCACTGATTGCCCTGGGTTCAGTGCTTGCACCTGTTTGTGAGGTTGGTCTCTCGGTGTGAATCAAATGAACCAGTTTAGCCACAATCTGTAAGAGCCCCCCACTAACCCATTACAGATTGTGGCTAAACTGGCTCACATGGTTCCCACAGCAAGAACAGCCCCATGACGGGATTATACACTAATGAACGAGAGTCTGTCAGCTCTGTGACCTGTGTCCCATGTCACTGGTGTGTCACACAGCTGTTTGCAGGCTGGAGATGCAGGTCTGGCTCTTACAGCCAGAGTCTTGCGCCCACCTCCCTCCTCCCCGCCCCTGTTCTGGGGAGATCTGGCCTGCGCCTCCCCATTTGTTCTTTGTTACAGAGCTTGTCCGGAGAGACGGCTCTTTGGGAACAAAGCGCTTTCCTGAGTGAGGCTCTGCTGCCTTGCCTGGGACTAAATATGCAGAGACGCTGTGCGTTAGCCCTTTGATCAGCAATTTATCTCTCTGTGCCGCAGGTTCCTGGAGCCTGGCGTTTCCTTCCCGTGCTCAGCCCTGCTCCCCGGAGCCAGGGAGACAGGTGTGAGGAATTAGCTACAGGGACGAACTGCTGACAGGAACCGGCACCAAAAGCAGGGGACAGAGTGTAATGTTTATTACGTTTGAAGCAAAACAAACATGCGGCCTATTTATGTATCTGTAGAGAATTAATTGGGGAGCTCCACAAAGCAGCAGATTATAAATTAGAATCGTTTTCACCAACTCCAGCCCATTCATCTTATTTCAAAAGGGGCCTGTCGCCTCCGCCTGACTAATTCCTCTGCACTCAGCAGCGCTCTCACGCCAGCTCCAGCTCCCCACATGGGGCTGAAGGGTGGGGGTAGGTGAGGACACCTCCGCAGCAAGGTCAGCTTTGAGTATGGGGAGAAGACCCCTGAGCCTGGGGAGAAGGGGCCTCTTCCCCCGACCCTCCCCAAGCCTGGGGAGAAGGGCCCCCCCCGATCCTAGGGAGAAGACCCCATTGGCCTGGCTGCCAGGCACATCTCTGCACCACTGGCACAGCCGCAGCAGGAAGTCAGAGGGGATGAGCGAAGGGACAGGCACAATGGGGAACCACAGGGTGGAGAAGCTGGAGACCCTGGGCCTGGTTTTCAGAGGTGCTGCGTTACTGGTTGCAGGGGCATCTGTGAGGGATCGGGGCATAGGCGGTCCGGCCTAGCGGTCACAGCTGGCTTGGTGCCCACCCATCAAGGGCGGTCAGCAAGCAGGGGTCAGAGGAGTTGCTGGAGCCGGGATCGATAGGCAAGCGCCAGGGGCAGAGCTGGAGATCCGCTGGCGCGGTGCAAGCTGGAGTCACAGCAAGCCAGACATCTGAGGCTGCCCAGAGAGTTTGGGCTTAAACAGCACGCTTAGCCAATCAGAGGCCCCAGGGTGGTACTTCCTGCAGTGTCTAATCCCCAGTGCTCCTTGGAGGGGGCACTGCACGCCATCCTGCTGGTGCTGTGGGAACATCAGCCATCCCTGGCACTGCAGACCCAGTTCTAGTCCATGGAGCCTTACGGTAGCCTGGGTGCTCAGCTCTCTAGCAGTCAGGGCCAGATGCCAACTAATATCCAGACCCTCCTGCCGCGAGGCCTCGTAACCCCAAGGCTGGTGCCTGGGAGCAAGGGGGGGCACCAGGGAGCCCCTTCAGGCTCAAAGGGGTGGGTGGAGAGGGCTGTGCCCTGGCCCCTCCTTTGCTGCCAGGTCATTCTGTGAGGATGGGCAGGAGGTCTGCCAGCCTTAGGCAGCACAGTGCTGGCTGGAGTCCTCTTGCTGCTCTGCTGAGGTTGCCTCTGCGGTGCTGCTTTGATGCTGATGCCTCGGTGTTAAATCAAAGGGTGCAGCCAAGTCCCCGGTGGGCGAGACGCTCCCCAGGCTGCGCTCCCACCTGGCGCACGCAGGAGATGAAAGGGAGCAGCAGGTGCAGGAGCAGCAGAGCTCTGTGGCTGCCTGTTGTGACAGCTCGGCTTACCCAATCAAAACACCAGGATGAGACCTGCCTCCTGACACTGCTCAGGGGAGACATGATGTGCAAGGTCCCATTCCCATCACCCCCATGCTGCTGAGGGCTGGGCTGAGCACCCAGCCAACATCACCCCTGGATAAAAGAAGGAGGCAGGCTGCAGATGGCCCCAGCCCCAGATTGCCAGCCACCAGTCACTGAGCAATCCATCCTACCTGGCCTGGAGCAGCAAGTAGCTTGTCTGGGGCTAAAACTGCTCCCCTAGCAAGGAAGCACCTGTCCCCAGCAACAAGAGATTCTGACGTGCAGTGAGGAGCAAGCCACAGCCAGGAGGGAGTGTGGGAGCTTCTGGGCCCCAGGCATGTTTAGGAAACTGCTGAAATGCAGCCCATTTTACACACGTGCTGCAGACACCGGCTCCTGGGCAGGGAGCAGCAGCAGCCAGAACCCATCTCCCTTCCGGGAGCAGCGTGTGTCTCAGGTGCCCTATGGTTCCTGGCATCCCCGCTGAGGCAACACATGGGGGCCTGCACTGCCCCCTGGGCGTCGCCCTCCAGCGCCCTGAGCCAGAACCAGGCAAGGCGGCCACTGTCTCTCAGGTGGTGGGACTCTGCCAGCACAGAACAAAGCTGAGGTTTAGAGCAGGCTGGGCTCCACAAAGTCCCCCAGCGCTGGAGGAGGCGTTGTCCTGAGGCAGCCTGTCATGGAGGAAGGATTCCAACTATCCAGCGCTCTGCTGTCTCTCAAGCACCCATCACCACAGTACGTGGGCTCCAGGGACCAGTAACGCTCAGCAGCGTTTCCCATCTTCCAAGTGCTTTACAGACGGGGGAGGGGGGTTGCCCCCTCTGGAGAAGGACAGAGGAAGGGCCAAGCCAAGGCAGCTGGTGTCAGAGCTGAGCTGAGCCCACGTCCCAGTGCTCCTGGTTCTCTCGCCAGCCCAGCAAGGCACCGGGGCCAGGCCAGAGTCCGAGCCGGGCCCCTGCCTCAGGGCACCATGTGCTGCACAAGCACAGAACAGAGCCACCCTGCCCAGCTGCAGGCGGATTAAGCCTTGGAAAGAGCCTACACCCTGGCCTTCTTCAAATCCCCCCTTGCTCATGTGCCCTTACATCCTTCCCGGCTACTTTACCCTGTCCAGCCCCACATCTCGGCCTGGTCCATTCAAAGGCGACCAGGGAATGTCTTTGCCACCCAGGCTTTGGTTAGTGCCTTGCATCTGTGACGGAGAGGGGACAGTTCCAAGCTCAGGTAGGACCAGAGGGGCCTGAGGCAGATCCCTCTGCCCATGTGAGTCCTACCCAATCCCGCCGCTGAAGGCTGCAGCAGCTGTGGCACAAAGTCTAAGCCTGCCGGGCCGGGCCCCTCGTGTCTGTGCCCCCTGCCTGCTGCCTAGCCACCCTCTTCCCCTCATCCAGAGGTTCAGGAGAGAGATGTCCAACTAGTCACTGGGGCCAGCCTGGCCCCTGCAGATGGGCCTCTGCCTACAGCCTGACATCTATCACTCACGCCCCAAACTGTCTCCTGAGCCACTGTTCCAGATGCCAGATGTACTCAATCATATTGGTGCAAATAGTGAAACAAATTAATGTTAAACAGAAATAAGTCACCAGGGCCAGATCATATTCACTCAAGGGCTCTGAAGGAACTCGGATATGCAATGGTAGAGCTACTCACTATGGTACGTAACCTAGCGCTGATGTCAGCCTCTGTACCAGATGACTGGAGGATAGCTACTGTGACACCGACTTCTAAAAGGGCTCCAGAGGCGATCCCGGCAATTATCAGGCAAACTGGTTGAAACTCTAGTAAAGAATAGAATGATCAGATACAGCTGGACATGATTTGTTGGGGAAGATGCAACATGGCTTTTGTAAAGGGAAATTATGTCTCACCAATCTATTTGAACTGTCTGAAGGTGTTAAACTTGTGGACAAGGGTGATCCATTGGATATAGTGTACCTGGACTTTCAGAAAGCCTTTGACAAGGTCCCTCACCAAAAGCTCTTAAGCAAAGTAAGCTCTCATGGCCTAAGAGGGAAGGTCCTCTCATGGACCAGTAACTGGTTAAAAGACAGGAAACAAAGGGTAGGAATAAATGGTCAGTTTTCACAGTGGAAAGGTAAATAGCACGGTCCCCCAAGGATCTGTATTGGGACCACTGCTGTTCAACATGCTCATAAATGATCTGGAAAAGGGGGTAAACAGTGAGGTGGCAAAGTTTGCGGACAATACAAAATTACTCAGTGTAGTTAAGGCCAAAGCAGACTGAAGAATTACAAAGGGATCTCACTAAACTGGGTAACTGGGCAACAAAATGGCAGATGAAATTCAATGGTGGTAAGTGCAAAGTAAGGCACACTGGAAAACATAATCCCAACTATACATACAAAACGATGGGGTCTAAATTAGCGGTTACCACTCAAGAAAGAGATCTTGGAGTCATTGTGGATAGTTCTCTGAAAACATCCACTCAATGTGCAGCAGTAGGCAAAAAAGCGAACAGAATGTTAGGAACCATTAGGAAATGGATAGAGAATAAAACAGAAAATATCATAATGCCGCTATACAAATCCATGGTCGGCCCACACCTTGGCTACTGTGTGCAGATCTGGTTGCCCCATCTCAAAAAAGATATATTAGAATTGGAAAAGGTACAGAGAAGGGCAACAAAAATTATTAGGGGGCAGGGGTGGTGGAACAGTTTGTACAGTGGGGGGGCTGAGAGCCACTGAACCAAACTGTAAACCCTGTATATTATGGAAACCACTTCAAGCCAGGGGGTGCAGCAGCACCTCCAGCATCCCTAGTTCCAGCACCTATGTTAGGGGGATAGAACAGCTTCCCTATGAGGAGAGATTAAAAAGACTGGAGCTGCTCAGTTTAGAAAAGAGACGACTGAGGGAGGATGTGATAGGGGTCTATATAATCATTAATGGTGTGGAGAAAGTAAACAGGGAAGTGGGTCACCTGATGAAATGAATAGACAGCAGCTTTAAAACCACCAGAAGGAAGTACTTCTTCACACAACACACAATCTGTGGAACTCACTGCCAAGGGATGTTATGAAGAGCAAAAGTGTAACAGCGTTCAAAAAGAATTGGAGAAGTCCATGGAGGACAGTTCTATCAATGGCTATTAGACAATATGGTCAGGGATGCAACCCCATGCTCTGGGTGTCCCTAAGCCTCCAATTGTCAGAAGATGGAACTGGCCGACGGGAGGGATCCCTCGAAATTGCCCTGTTCTGTACATTCCCTCTCAAGCACTGGCCCTGGCCACTGTCAGAGACAGGAGTGGTCTGATCCAGCATGACCGTTCTTTATGTTATGTTCTTATTCTTCCCTGCACACCGCCAGGCCAATGCAGCCCCAGGCCACTGGAAAACAGGGGCAGGTGTTTGTCCGGCCAGGCACTAGCTCTCCCTCCAGCTCTGCTTCCCCAGCCTCCCCTCCCTGCTCACTCCATGGTGCTGAACTCTGTTGCACCAGACACTGGGGCTGGGCCGTATTAATGCTCCCCTGCCCAGAAGGTGCTCCCAGCAGCTCCAGGAAGCCGAGGGGCCAGGTCACCTAAGTGCTGTAGGCACCTGCAGGCACCCAAGTAGATTCAAGCAGAACGGGACCATGTCCAAATCCTTGAGTGTATCCAGAATCAGGCAGCAGGCAGGGAGATGGGCAGCCTGCGCTCTGTCCTCCCAGCAGGCAGTGCACGGGGACACGTGAGAGATTCGCTTTGCTGAAGGTGGGCGTATGTCCCCGTGCCTGGCCGGAGTTGGGACCAGGTACCCTTCATGGCTTGCTAGTGCCAGGTGTGCTTGGCAGCAGCTTCTGAGCAACAGTTCTGCAGTTCATGCTTTGGCTTCTGCCAGCACCTCAGCACAATGCTGACAGGCACTTTGTGGTGCTAGGCATCAGGGCCACAGTGCCCAGGCCTTGGCACAAAGACCTTCCTCTCGCCCCCTGAGCCACTTCCAAGCTTCAGGGCCTCACTCCAGGGTCTTTGCTGCTTCACCCGCCGTGGCTTCTCCCTGGGACGGGGCCTGGCTCCGCTCACAGAGAAGCACATTCTGAAGGTGTGAGGCTGCTCCCTGAACACGCCTGGGCTCCCTGCCTGTGCTGGGCTCTGCATGTCCTGCAACACGACGGGGGCAAGGGAGGCTCTTGCCGGATGCTAAGCCCATGTTTATAATTGGTGCCTCGCAAAGAGCTGCCCTGAGGCAGGATGGGCCAGGGCGCTAGCCAGGTGCAAACTCCTGGGCTGCCACAGATGCCCTGTGTGACCCTGGCAAGTCCCTTAGCCCCTCTGTGCCCCAGTCCCCAGCTGTACAAGGGGGATAACAGCCCTGCCCTGCCACACAGGGGCACTGGGAAGGTACAGACAGTAAAGACAGTGAGGTGCTTGGATCTGGGATGATGGGGGCCAGATTAATAGATAGATAGATAGATAGATAGATAGATAGATAGATAGATAGATAGAAGGTGTATAGGGAGGGATGGATAGATGGATAGATAGATATCCTGGCCTCTTCCAGGGTCGATGGCACCTTAACCCCTACGCTGCAGCCGGAGCAGCCTGTGTCAGTGCACAGACTGGGTGCGATCCCCAGCAGTCCTATGGGCAGAGGGCAGAGTGGAGCCAGCTGGACATCTTGGCATGGGATCAGTTTCAGGCCCCAGTGTAGAGGTACCCAAGTTACATAGGTACACTCCATGGCAAGCACCTAAATCTGCTGCTCCCCCAGGACCAGGGATCCCTCCGTAAGTGGAGGAGGCAGGGGGGCCAGGCAGCAGCTTCCGGGGTGGGTGGCTGCCAAGTAATTTACCTGCTCTGTGATCAGGCACAAAGCAAGCTTCCCGCCAATTAACTGCTGCTCTGTCTGTGTCTCAGCTGCAGCCCCCCACTCCGTGGCTGGCAGGCTGATAATTTATACCGTTACAAGAGAGTTTGTTCGAACAGGGTTACTAATTAGTACAGAAATACTATTAGCATCGGTACCACATTCCAGACATTTGTATTAATAATGTTTGTTGGCATTGAATCAAGACCAGTGTTGGGGCGAGGGTGGAGCCTGGCCCAGGAGACAAGGGCTCAGCCAGGCTCTAGCAGGATCTGATCCCATCTCCTAGGCAGGGAGAGCAACTGGGAGAGCTGGAGCCATGGTCAGATTAAGTTGTTTGTACAGCACCTTGCACATCGGGTTCCTGCTCTGGCACTACGGCAATGCACCTAATAAATAATGCTAAATTCAACCTGGATTGAGGCCCCGTCTGAAGACGTATGGGGTGGGGACTAGAAATTAAAGAGTGTGAGAAGAAGCAGGACCGGAGAAGGAAATTGGGAGGAAGGAGCTGAGAGCGTGGGAGAGGGGGCACGGAACAGCCCAATAAAATGAAATGTAAAGTGGATGAATTATTTACTGCAAGAAACAATTGCGAAGTCCCTCACTCTGGCTCTGTGCCTTCTCAGAGAGGATCTGCAGCACTTCTCCCCAGCGTGCTGCTGAGTGATTTTTTACGACTGGATACACGAGGCCGGATAATCTTATAAGAGACTCCAGCAGATTGGTTTAGTATTGATCATGTGCTGAATGTAAAGGCTTTCCGCATCCATCTGCTCCTGCTCCCAGACTGACAGCTCGCACGGAACTGGGTCTTGCCCCAGGCATCTGCACCCAGGAGTCCTGGTGTCACCGCTGTCCGGGGCAGAAGCACCCCCTGCCCCGGCACATTCACCGCAATGGTGAGGGGAAACGGGCACAAAAGCAGCTTCCAGGCCAAGGGTTAAAATGGTGCTAAGTGGAGCCCAAATGGTTGGTCCTCAGTGAGCCTTTCAGTAAAATCCCCCACCCCACCCCCAGCTCTGGCAAAAGCACAGCTCCACAGCAGGGCAGGCCTAGATCACACCGTAGTCAGATCTACACTATGGCCCCTCAGTCGCTCCCGACCCCACAGCACTGGCCACTGGGCCCATGGTCACAGCACAGCAACCTGCATAGCCAGGCACCAGACAAAGCTGCCCTCCATCCAACCCACAGTTCAACTGCCCCCTCCCCAAAGGTATGATACAGTGTCCATCCACAACCCTGGGCACAAGGCAGGCAGCCATCAGGATGGCATGGCCTTCCCAGCTCTCCCCCTGAGAGCCAAGCTGGGGTGACTTGACTGAGACAGACACAGCTCAGAGAGGGACGCTGAGGGCTTAACAATGGAAACGCCAGCGGCACGCATGCACAAAGGCAAAGGGAGAGCCACACAGCTGAATTTCAGCTCAATGCCAGTTCTCTCCTGGTCAATGGCCCCTCCTTGCCCCATTCCCTGAGCAGCCCAGCTCTAGGGCTGTCAGAAAGCTCCCTGAGCTCACCCACAGCTGGCTCTGCTCTGCCAGGCCCTGGGCTCTGAGTGTCTTGGCAAGCACAGAGCTGGGGCTGGCAAGCACAGAGCTGGGGCTGCCTTGGGCTGTTTGGCTGAAACTGGAGAAAGTTTGCATCTGTGGTGGAGGGGTGGAACCAGGCAGGGGTAGGGGGAGGATGCTGGGACAAGCCACAAGCCAAACTGGAAAGAGTTCAGGGAAGAGCAATAAAGATGCCCCCAGCAGGGATGGAGTCCTGGGGAGATTAACACAGCTAACTCCATAGGGCTGAGCAGGGGGGTGAGGGGCTGGCTGCGGCCAGTATCTGGCACTGGGGGAGGGGAGTTACTCAGGGGGAGGGAGTGGGCGGGAGAGAGAGAGAAGGGGGCGGCCAGGGCTACAGCAGGGGCGGTGCCACGCGGCCCCTCCCGCTGCGCCGCCTCCTGCCGCCTGCCGCGAGGGCTCCGCTCCGGTCGGCGGGAGGGAAGGAAGAGGATTGCCCTGCAGGGCGCTCTGGTTCTCCGCGCCGCCGCCCCCTACAGGGCGCTCTGGTTCTCCTCGCCGCCGCCCCCTACAGGGCGGCCGGAGTGGAACAAAAAAAAGTGGCCGTGCCGCCCTAGGATTGGGCAGAACGCCGCCTCGAACAATCTGCCGCCCCAAGCACCAGCTTGCTTAGCTGGTGCCTGGAGCCGGCCCTGCGCAGGTGCTGATAATGGGGGCATGGTACCCGAGGCCAGAGAAACAGGCACAGCAGGGACACAAGTGAGGCCAGGCCCTGGCTGTCTGCCTGGCTCTGTTGCTATGTGATCAGCACTGCAGAGACACAGTGAGCCCATGCCTGCCCTAGCAGGCTCACCCCTCAGGGACACAGCAAGGGATGTAACACCCAGCTCTGGGGGGGTCACCCACAGCCAGGCAGGATGGGGGGGGATGGGTACCCTGGGCCAAACGGGATGAAGAGCTGCAGCTTTCCATTAGTCTCAAGAATGTTTGTATACATCGTACCTGTTGGCGCTGCCAATGGGCGAATTCCTGTGACCTTCAATGGCAGGGCCTGCGCTCAGGAGCCAGCCCTACAGCAGAGCACAGCATACAGGTAGGTGTGCCGAGGCAGCGTCTGGGGGCAGCCTTCGCGGTGAGGAAATGGAAGAGCTGTGCTCCAGCCTGCGTGGTGCTCCCGAATGCCAGCCCCTCCGGCTCTGTCCCCGGCCAGCAGGGTAGAGCTGCACTTTATTCGGCTAGAAGGGCTCAGGGCGGATCCAGATGAGCCTGGAGTCTGGTGCTAGCTGGGTAATGGGAAGTGGAAAAGCCTTTGGCACAAAGTCCTGGAAGGGAGACACATGGAGACATCAGAGGAGAGGGGTCTGGGATAGTGCTGGGGCCTCGGGCTGCTCCGTCACTGGACATCAGCGGGAGATGGAGGGACAGGGCAGGACAGCGTGAACTAGACACCTCATACATTCACCACAGGTGCTGCCCGGCCTGCAGCACACTGCCCTGTACTGATCGGCGGCGCTAGTCTGGCCTTGCGGGAGGGCGCAATGTTCAGCCCGTAGGAAGCTGATAAGGATGCATGCCAATGCTGTTCAGTGGCCTGAGTCGGGCCCTGGGTGGGCGAGGCAGCACGGCCATTCCATGCCAGTCTGTGACAGGAAGGCTCGGGTCCCATTTCCTTTGTGAGTTGTGGCTCTAACAGTGCTATGTGATTCTTCCAGGAAAGAGGCTGGGGGAGACCACCCAGGGATATGCCCTCAGAGGGGCACACGCTGCCTTTTGGCTCTGGTGATGCAAATCTTGTGCCTTCTGCCCCTCAATGGGATGGTGGTTGCAGAGGACACAAGCTGGCTCCCAAAGCTTCCAGTCCTGGGGCCAACTCAGGCGGTTTGACCCTTCTGCTGCTGCCCCTCATGCTCAAGCGCTTTGCACAGGGAGTGGGTGAGATACTTGTTTGGCAAGGGGGTTTTCAGACCAGTGTGGAAAGGGTTAAGGAAGGAGCAGCAGAGTAATTGTGAGTTAATATGGTCCTGTGTTTTTTATTACACTCAGCGCATTAAATTGATAGTCTGGTACCAAAGGCCAGAAGTGTCACCTCTCAACAAGATGAAATCTATGTAGCCCGTGGACAGGGGAAGGCTGGAAGATTTATAAAGACCTCCATAAAATTAACATTTGGATGGGAACGAGAGGGAAAAGAAACCATGAATTGCAACAGCAGCAGCCTGGTTAGTGAGTCTCTTCATTTTCACGGCTTCCATCCAGCCGGACAGATACTGCTGATGGTCAGAAAAGCTGCCCCAGCCTGTCCTGCCTGCTGGATGGATCTGGAGTGTCTTCATCAGTGGAAAAGGCAAAATCTGGGCTCCTGTGAGAAGGTGCCCTTTGGCGGGACTGGGGGAGCCCAGGGCAGGTTTAGCAGGGAGCTGTGGGTCAGGATTGAGGGCAAAGGCTATGGGAGCAGTGATATGGTTGTACTATTTACACACCCAAACCCATGTGATGGCACTGGCTGGGCACAGCCGGGGCCCATCTAACCATGTAATAAATACACACAAACATGCCAGGCTTAACCCTCCTCCCTGTCTCCTTAGAGAGGGGACCATAGCACGGCCCAGCTGCACAGGGCTGAGTGAGCAGCAGCACCTGTGATGGACAGATAGCACGTCATGGTGCGCGCACACACACACACACACACACACACACACACACACACACTGTACCCCACATGCCTGCATCATGACACTCTCCCATGCACATGCACACATTGCAGCTTCACACTTACACTCAGCCACGCATCACACTCATCATGTTTGTGCTCACACACCTGGCCCACCCAGTGGAAATGGAGTCATTACCGGCAGTGCCGGCAGTCTGAGTGCTTTGCAATTAAAGTGAGGAAAGGTTTATACAGGAATAAATCTGTGTTAATGAGGTAAATCCTAGTCCTGCCCTGACAGGCTCTCAATCAAAGCTGGGAATTTGGCAGAAGGGGGGAGAGAACAAGGATGGGGCCGTGTGCTGCTCCCGGCCAGAAGCCAGGACTGCGGGGACAGACATTCCTAGGATCAGTAGCTGCTCATACCTGGGTCCTTCCAGGTGACGCCTTCCTGCCTGCGGTCAGCAGGAGGCACTGAGACCTCCTCAGGCCCAGGCAGGCTCTGAGATCCAGGCTCTGAGGGCTGCACTCAGACAAAAGGCTGTGACTGTGCAGGTAGCCAAACTGAGAAACAGCTGAGCCAATCAGTTCCGGTTGGGGAGTGGGGGGAAGATTGGGACGCCTCCTGCCTCCAGGCCTCTCCCCCCGACACCCCTGGGGATCCCTGCACTGGATGGGCTGGGAGACAGAGGATCCCCATGTGGGCCAGGATGGTTCGGATTCCCCACATTGGATGCCTCTCTCCCTTGTCTGGTTCCCAGGACTATTGCTCTAACCCTGCCACCTGCCTAAACAAGGATCCACTTAGCCTGAAATCCTGCTACAGCCCCTGCGCAGCGGCTCCCATTGCGTAAAGCCGTGCAGCTGCAAAGTAAACGGTGCATTGGGATTCCAGCAGGGTCTGGCAGGGAAGGCCGGGGCAGTGCGCAGAGAATGTAGCTGTCTAGGAAACAAGGGAGGCAAAGTCGCTCGCTCTCCACATCTCACTCCAGTCCCCAGCGCACTCCTCCTCAACGCAGCCTGTCAGCGGCACTGCTCAATGAACCAGCCTATGCGCTGAGGCCTGATGGGCGTGAAGGGGGCTGGGGCTGGAATCAGACGCCCAGGTCCCTGCGATGGTATCCTGGGGGGGGAGCTGGCTGTCCATCTTACACTGCCCTGAGGCAAGCAAGGGGCAGGTGCTCAGAACGGTCACCCAAGCACCCCCTGTCCTCCAGGGGACCCCTTGCCCTGAGTTCCTCCTTCCCCCAGGGCACCCCCTTAGCAGCCCAAGCAGGGCATTTCTGCTGCTTTCCTAGGACTAGGACAGGAGCGGTGAGAGCAGCAGGAAACTCCCAGGGACAGGAGCAGGGGCAGAACTTCAGGAGCCCCCAGGGGTGGCCGGGTGGGGGAATGGAACTGAAGAAACCAGCTCTCTCTGCATGGGTCTGGCTTGCCCGTAGCTCTGCGTGAGCTGCCTGACAAAGCCAGCTCGTGCCACACCCCTACCCTAGTGGCCCCTGACTCCCCACCGCCCGCCTGAGTGGCTCCGCCTGCTCCCCGGTCTCTTGTACTCACAGACACTGTTGCTCACGCCTGCTGTAAATTACCTGCTTTGCATTTTGCAGCAACAACTTAACAGTATTAATTTATAGTGTTCTGTCTTTAACAAACATCATTATCATATCGCCAGCCAGGATTATGCAAATCCTGGAACAGGAAATATTTCTCTCCCCAAAGTCACCTTGATTTATCAGTTTTAGCCCAAAATGATACAGACAAGAAAGTCAGTTTGGAGAACATGACAGATACGTGACCCCCCCAGTGCCCCCTACTGGGCAGGCCCAGCTCACAGGACTCACTGCATGTCCAGGCCTGGGGCAGCCCTTGCAAGCTGCGCCTGCATCTGGTGACCAGACACTCCACACAGGGCCTGTGCCATGCAGCCTGCCATGAAACCAGGCACCGGCTGGGGAGTGAGCCAGCACACGCTGGCTTGGGGTATGGGACACAGGCCGGGCAGGCAGAGAGAGATTCCTGGGGTGAACGCCAGTGAAACACACCCCTTCCCAGTGCAAAACGGACCTATGGATAGCTCCATGGCATAGCCCTGGCAGGCAAGGGGCAGATGAGGGGGACAGGGGGGTGGGTGAGGGCCAGGGCCGGCGCTTCCATTTAGGCGACCTAGGTGGTTGCCTAGGGCACCAGGATTTGGGGGGGTGGCATTTTGCCGCCCTTGGCGGCAATTCGGCGGCAGGGGGTCCTTCCGCGCTCCGGGTTTTCGGTGGCAATTCTGTGGCGGGTCCTTCACTCGCTCCGGGACCCGCCGCCGAAGTGCCCCGAGGACCAGGAGGGAAGGGACCCCCCCCCCCCCCGCCGCAGAATTGCCAACGACGACTGGGAGCGCGGAAGGACCCCCGCCTAGGGCGCCAAAAACCCTGGCGCCGCTCCTGGTGAGGGCACGCCTAGGCAGGGAACACATGTCAGTATTTTACAAATCAAGCACAGGAAGTAGTGCTTAGTGCTGAGCAGAGCTGGGCCTCCCCTCCGCCCCATTGTCAAGGGCTCTGAATGTCTCCCCTCTGGCTGTTTGGTGGTGAATTCCCAGTGCTGGCAGAGAGGGCTAAGGCAGCCCTACCGAAATAACGGACAGCGGCATCAGCTGCAGCTCCCTAGTTAAGGCTGGGCTGAGTTTTGCACTTAAGGCAGGAGTTCAGCCTATCTGTTATGTGTGAGAAACGCAGTGCACCCTCCCCAAACTTACCGCATTGACGCATCAGGCCCAGAGTGACTGGTCTGAAGGCGTACAAGAAAAGCTGTTAACTGCACCAGGCATTCGCACTGAGTGTAGAAGGGGTTCTTTATGAAAGGCAGTGCCCCTCAGATCTTGCTTTGGCCTTATCTCTCTTCGTAACACAGACTCACCAAACCATCTGTACGATTAGCACTCGCTGGAGCCTCGCACCAGGCCTAAAAGGGGAGAAATGTTTCTAGGGTTAATGGCAATGTTTCCTGGTTTTCTTCAGAAATAAGAGTTTCTCCGTCCACAGAGGGCGAAGAACAATGTTCTACTGCAGAGATGTTCCCAGCGGCTTGCCCCCTTTCTCAATGGGACTCAGGCCACCCCAGGGTTCCCCTCCACTCCTGCCCACCGACCAGCACCAACCAGCCCAGCACCGACCAGACTTTTAACGGCCCGGGCATTCTGGTCAAAAACCGGATGCCTGGCAGCCCTAGTCCAGGGGCCACTTGCTTTCCTGAGGGCAGCTTGGCTTCAGTCTCATGGGAACAATAGGAATTGGCAGCCATTTTGAAAAGGCATCTTAGTGGTGGCACTGTATGGCCTCAAACCAGGGGTGGGCAAACTATGGCCCGGGGGCCACATCCTTCAGACGTTTTACTCTGGCCCTCGAGCTCCTGCCGGGGAGCAGGGTCCGGGGCTTGCCCCGCGCCATGTCTGCCGTGGTTCCACACGGCTCCCGGAAGAAGCAGCATGTCCCCCCTCCAGCTCCTACGCGTAGGGGTAGCCAGGGGGCTCCGCACACTGCTCCCGCCACAAGCGCTGCCCCCACAGCTCCTATTGGCTGGCAACTGCGGCCAATGGGAGCTGCAGGGGCAGCGCCTGTGATTGGGGCAGTGCACAGAGCTGCCTGACCACACCTTCGCATAGGAGCCGGAGGGGGGGACATGCCGCTGCTTCTGGGAGCTGCTTGAGGTAAGCGCCGCCCAGAGCCTGCCCCCCTGCCCCTCTCCAGCACCCCAACCCCCTGCCCCAGCCCTGATTCCCATCCCGCCCTCCAAACCTCTTGGTCCCACACCCGCAGCTGGCGCCCTCCCCCCCCCCCCGCACCCCCATTCCCTGCCCCAGGCCGAAGCCCCCTCCTGCACCCTGAACTCCTCATTTCTGGCCCCACCCAAGAGCCCGCACCCCCAGCCAGAGCCCTCACCCCCTCCCACACCCCAACCCCCAATTTTGTGAGCATTCATGGCCCGCCATACAATTTCCATACCCAGATGTGGCCCTCGGGCCAAAAAGTTTGCCCACCCCGGCCTCAGACCTATTGAACACAATGGGCCATTTTGAAAGAGGGCATTTCTTCAGTTCTCTAAAGGTTCTAAAGGAGACTATTTTATGCTGACAGATAAACTTTCAACTATGAAAAATGACAGCAAAAGCAGTCATTAGTGCAAACTGTTTCCTTTCAAAAGCTACCTGTTGCAGCAGATTGCTCAACAGAATGTGCAAGCGGTAGGAGGAAACTGGGGTGGGGGGTGAGGTGCATACAAACCCAGGAGAATGTGGAGGGGAAAACTGGTGTAGGGGTGTAGCTGGGGGAATGTGGTGTGGGAGTTGTGGGGTGCACAGAGGCATGTGGAGGACAGGATGCAAGGAGAACCTCAGATGAGCAGGAAGGAGGAAAGTTGCACATTCTGGCTGCTTTACGCTGCTAGGGCAAAGCAAAGCAGCTGCAAACCTAGGGTTGCCAGGTGTCTGGTTTTCAACCGGCAAGTCCGGTTGAAAGAGGACCTGTACAGTGTCCAGTCACATGTACTCATCACCGGACACCAAAAGTCCAGTTACCACAGGTGGGGGCGCCAAGGGAGGAGGCGCTGGGTCATCAACCCACGCCAGCCCCTGCTCAGCTGGCGTTGCCTCCTACCTGCAACTCGTGGGCAGGCAGGTTCCCATCCTAGCCCCAAGAGCAGTGGGAGCCCAGTGGGAGCCCAGCTGGAGGGAGGTGGACAGGATTGAGTGAGGAGGAAGGGGGAGGGGGAAGAGCAGTGAGTGACAGGTGCAGGGCCTCGGGGAAGAGATAGGGAGATTCCAGCTCTCCTCCTGTAGTGTCCGGTTTTCAGACATTAGAAACTTGGCAACCCCCTTGTGTAGCTGGCCTGCATGCTCCGGGTGTGTCAGGCTGTCCTAGAGCGTGGTAAAGTAGCCAGAGTGTCCTGGCAAATCTGGCCCTAAAGGTTCAGATAAAACAACGATTGCAGGCTGTTACTCACTATGAATATCGCATGGGAAGATGTTTGCTGGGCTTCCTGTTTGCTGTTCATCTGTAACATTTTTAATTAAGATAAAAAAGGAAATGACACTGAGACAGATGGCATTTAGGTTGAGAGTGTGTCTCAGTAACTTAAGGTAAAATATACAGCAGGGAAGTTGTAATTATCCCAAACCCAAGTGTTAAAAACCAGGAAATTCAGAATTAAGGTTACACTTGAAAGACACCCATACATGCTAAGGTCTGGAAATGCACAATCAGGGCAACCACAGACCTTAACTCTGCCCAGTAGTGATGGTGTGAGAAAATAAACTAATGTGTTGCTTGGTCAGTTTAATATAATCTGGGCATAGAAACACTACAATCGTCCTGGCCTGGTGCTCGGTACTGTCACTGCAGGGCGCAGCTCAGGCCATATGGGTGCCCTGCTGACGCAGTGATCGGATCACTGATCCAAGTCACTGCAGCAGCTGGGACTGAGCCGTCCCATGATGTCCGGCCTGGGCCATCCCAGGGGCACAGTCTATTCCATTCACTCCTCCCTCACATTCGTATGCAAGCATCACCTTGCCAGAGCCTAGGGAAAGACAGGCCCCTCCCTGCTCTGGGACAGGCAGGCTCTGGGGCTGAGCAGCTGACAAGTGAGTGCAGGGTGCTGGGGAATGGGACTCATCATTGTCCACGCCCTGCTTTGGGACATATTCAGCCCAAACTCCCAACAGATGCTCTCACCTGGCTCTCTCCTTGCCATTCATGCTGCCAGGACTCTTCATCCACTGAGTCGCTGGACTCTCTCCAGCTCAATCCCTTTGTGCTAATTCCTGCCCACTTTTCCAGTTTTGCCTTCTACTTTCTGATTATTTCACACCTTCCTTCACTCTGCCCGCTATGCAAGGAGCAGCCTCCCATGCCTGTGCACCATGTGCCCTGCAGCCCCCATCTGCTGCCGGAGGCCTTCCAGCAGCGCGGGCCACCACGTCTCCCTGATGGGTTACGTCCTACTCTGTAATGTCAGCTTCTGCCTTTAGGGCGAGAACTCCTTGGCCCAGGGCTGTAACTGATTACACATTGCACAGCGCCTGCTGCTGTATTAGTTCTAAAGGAAACATCCGACATTCAGACCCTCACAGAATCATAGAATATCAGGGTTGGAAGGGACCTCAGGAGGTCATCTAGTCCAACCCCCTGCTCAAAGCAGGACCAATTCCCAACTAAATCATCCCAGCCAGGGCTTTGTCAAGCCAGGCCTTAAAAACCTCCAAGGAAGGAGACTCCACCACCTCCCTAGGTAACCCATTCCAGTGCTTCACCACCCTCCTAGTGAAATAGTGTTTCCTAATATCCAACCTGGACCTCCCCCACTGCAACTTGAGACCATTGCTCCTTGTTCTGTCATCTGCCACCACTGAGAACAGCCGAGCTCCATCCTCTTTGGAACCCCCCTTCAGGTAGCTGAAAGCAGCTATCAAATCCCCCCTCATTCTTCTCTTCTGGAGACTAAACAATCCCAGTTCCCTCAGGGTATGTCTACACTACGGGATTAAGCCGAATTTAGATAATTCGAATTTGGGAAACAGGTTGTATAAATTCGATTGTGCGCGGACACACTAAGCACATTAATTCGGTTTTTAACCACATTAATTCGGTGGTGTGCGGCCACACTACCCCATTTATTTTAACCACATTAATTCGGTGGTGTGCGGCCACACTAACCCTAATTCGAATTAACAAAATCGATTTTGGCGCTACTCCGCTCGTCGAGGTGGAGTACAGAAATCGATTTAAAGCACCCTTTAATTCGAACTAAATGGCTCTGTAGTGTGGACGGGTGAAGGGTTAATTCGAATTAACGCTGCTAAATCCGAATTAATCCCGTAGTGTAGACCAGGCCTCAGTCTCTCCTCATAAGTCATGTGCTCCAGACCCCTAATCATTTTTGTTGCCCTCTGCTGGACTCTTTCCAATTTTTCCACATCCTTCTTGTAGTGTGGGGCCCAAAACTGGACACAGTACTCCAGATGAGGCCTCACCAATGTCGAATAAAGGGGAACGATCACGTTCCTCGATCTGCTGGCAATGCCCCTACTTATACAGCCCAAAATGCCGTTAGCCTTCTTGGCAACAAGAGCACACTGTTGACTCATATCCAGCTTCTCGTCCACTGCGACCCCTAGGTCCTTTTCTGCAGAACTGCTACCTAGCCATTCGGTCCCTAGTCTGTAGCAGTGCATAGGATTCTTCCGTCCTAAGTGCAGGACTCTGCACTTGTCCTTGTTGAACCTCATCAGGTTTTTTTTGGCCCAATCCTCTAATTTGTCTAGGTCCCTCTGTATCCGATCCCTACCCTCCAGTGTATCTACCACGCCTCCCAGTTTAGTGTCATCTGCAAACTTGCTGAGAGTGCAGTCCACACCATCCTCCAGATCATTAATAAAGATATTAAACAAAACCGGCCCCAGGACCGACCCTTGGGGCACTCCGCTTGAAACCGGCTGCCAACTAGACATGGAGCCATTGATCACTACCAGTTGAGCCCGACGATCTAGCCTGCTTTCTATCCACCTTACAGTCCATTCATCCAGCCCATACTTCTTTAACTTGGCGGCAAGAATACTGTGGGAAACCGTATCAAAAGCTTTGCTAAAGTCAAGGAATAACACATCCACTGCTTTCCCCTCATCCACAGAGCCAGTTATCTCCTCATAGAAGGCAATTGGGTTAGTCAGGCATGACTTCCCCTTGGTGAATCCATGCTGACTGTTCCTGATCACTTTCCTCTCCTCTAAGTGTTTCATAATTGATTCCTTGAGGACCTGCTCCATGATTTTTCCAGGGACTGAGGTGAGGCTGACTGGCCTGTAGTTCCCCGGATCCTCCTCCTTCCCTTTTTTAAAGATGGGCACTACATTAGCCTTTTTCCAGTCATCTGGGACCTCCCCCGATCACCATGAGTTTTCAAAGATGATGGCCAATGGCTCCGCAATCACATCCGCCAACTCCTTTAGCACCCTCGGATTCAGCGCATTCGGCCCCATGGATTTGTGCTCATCCAGTTTTTCTAAATAGTCCCGAACCACTTCTTTCTCCACGGAGGGCTGGTCACCTCCTCCCCATACTGTGCTGCCCAGTCCAGCAGTCTGGGAGCTGACCTTGTTTGTGAAGACAGAGGCAAAAAAAGCATTGAGTACATTAGCTTTTTGCACATCCTCTGTCACTAGGTTGCCTCCCTCATCCAGTAAGGGGCCCACACTTTCCTTGACTTTCTTCTTGTTGCGAACGTACCTGAAGAAACCCTTCTTGTTACTCTTAACATCTCTTGCTAGCTGCAACTCCAAGTGCGATTTGGCCTTCCTGATTTCACTCTTGCATGCCTGAGCGATATTTTTATACTCCTCCCTGGTCATTTGTCCAATCTTCCACTCCTTGTAAGCTTATTTTTTGCGTTTAAGATCAGCAAGGATTTCACTGTTAAGCCAAGCTGGTCGCCTGCCATATTTACTATTCTTTCTACACATTGGGATGGTTTGTTCCTGCAACCACAATAAGGATTCTTTAAAATACAGCCAGCTCTCCTGGACCCCTTTGCCCTTCATGTTATTCTCCCAGGGGATCCTGCCCATCTGTTCCCTGAGGGAGTCAAAGTCTGCTTTTCTGAAGTCCAGGGTCCGTATTCTGCTGCTCTCCTTTCTTCGGGTACGTCTTCACTACCTGCTGTATCGGCGGGTAGCAATCGATTTATCCGGGATCGATATATCGCGTCTAGTTAAGACATGATATATCGATCCCCGAACGCGCTCACCGTCGACTCCGGAACTCCACCAGAGCAAGCAGCGATAGTGCAGTCGACGGGGAAGCCACGGCCATCGATCCCGTGCCGTCTGGACCCCAGGTAATTCGATCCGAGATACTTCGACTTCAGCTACGCGAATAGTTGCGTATCTTGGATCGATCCCCCCCTAGTGTAGACCAGCCCTTCCTTGTGTCAGGATCCTGAACTCGACCATCTCATGGTCACTGCCTCCCAGGTTCCCATCCATTTTTGCTTCCCCTACTAATTCTTCCCTGTTTGTGAGCAGCAGGTCAAGAAAAGCTCTGCCCTTAGTTGGTTCCTCCAGCACTTGCACCAGGAAATTGTCCCCTACACTTTCCAAAAACTTCCTGGATTGTCTGTGCACTGCTGTATTGCTCTCCCGCAGATATCAGGGTGATTAAAGTCTCCCATGAGAACCAGGGCCTGCGATCTAGCAACTTCTGTTAGTTGCCGGAAGAAAGCCTCGTCCACCTCATCCCCCTGGTCTGGACTCCGACCATGACATCACCCTTGTTGCTCACACTTCTCAACTTTATCCAGAGACTCTCAGGGTTTTCTGCAGTTTCATACCGGAGCTCTGAGCAGTCATACTCCTCTCTTACATACAACGCAACTCCCCCACCTTTTCTGCCCTGCCTGTCCTTCCTGAACAGTTTATATCCATCCATGACAGTACTCCAGTCATGTGAGTTATCCCACCAAGTCTCTGCTATTCCAATCGCATCATAGTTCCCTGACTGTGCCAGGACTTCCAGTTCTCCCTGCTTGTTTCCCAGGCTTCTTGCATTTGTGTATAGGCACTTAAGATAACTCATCGATCGTCCCGCTTTCTCAGTCTGAGACAAGAGTCCTCCCCTCTTACGCTCTCCTGCTCGTGCTTCCTCCCAGGATTCCATTTCCCCACTTACCTCAGGGCTTTGGTCTCCTTCCCCCGGTGAACCTAGTTTAAAGCCCTCCTCACTAGGTTAGCCAGCCTGCTTGCGAAGATGTTCTTCCCTCTCTTCGTTAGGTGGAGCCCGTCTCTGCCTAGCACTCCTCCTTCTTGGAACACCATCCCATGGTCGAAGAATCCATAGCCTTCTCTCCGACACCACCTGCGTAGCCATTCGTTGACTTCCACGATTCGACGGTCTCTACCCAGGCCTTTTCCTTGCACAGGGAGGATGGACGAGAACACCACTTGCACCTCAAACTCTTTTATCTTTCTTCCCAGAGCCACGTAGTCTGCAGTGATCCGCTCAAGGTCATTCTTGGCAGTATCATTGGTTCCCACGTGGAGAAGCAGGAAGGGGTAGCGATCCGAGGGCTTGATGAGTCTCGGCAGTCTCTCCGTCACATCGTGTATCCTAGCTCCTGGCAAGCAGCAGACCTCTCGGTTTTCCCGGTCGGGGCGGCAGATAGATGACTCAGTTCCCGTGAGGAGGGAGTCTCCGACCACCACCACCCTCCTCCTCCTCTTGGGAGTGGTGGTTGTGGAACCCTTATCCCTAGGACAGTGCATCTTTTGCCTTCCAATCGGTGGAGTTTCCTTCTGCTCCCTTCCCTCAGATGTGTCATCTAGTCCACTCTCCGCATTAGTACCTGTAGAGAGAACATGGAAACGATTGCTCATCTGTATCTCCATTGCTGGTACATGGACGCTCCTCTTTCTCCTTCTGGAGGTCACATGCTGCCAAACTTCTTCACCATCCTTCTGTCCCTGCTGCGCCTGCTCTGAATCTTCAGAACGTTGTGGCCGTAGAAGCATCTCCTGACGTCTGTCCAGGAAATCTTCATTTTCCCTTATGCAACGCAGAGTCGATACTTGTTTCTCCAGACCTCGAACCTTCTCTTCCAATATGGAGACCAGCTTGCACTTTGTACAGACAAAGTCACTTCTGTCATGTGGAAGAAAGACAAACATGGCACAACCTGTGCAGGTTACAACAGCTGATCGCTCACCTTCCATATCACCTTCCTCTTAAGAGCTTCCTCAGCTGTTGCAGTAACTACTCAGAGAAACCCGCAGATGAAAGCCTCAGTGCGCTCTCCCCAGGTGAACTCCCTCTGTTAGCCTCTGCTGTTCGCCGCTCAGCTGGTTCGCTGCTGACTGCCCTTATATACCAGTCAGGCCCACTCAAGGCCCACCTGGAACAAAGCACTCCCAATTCACACTTTTCAAACAAACAAGCAAGCAATCAAGCACACGGTCAAACTGACAAACTGTCCCAGCAACAGACACTCAGATACTCACCAACACAGCCCCCCTAATGCAGCACTTAGCGTACCTCCTCTCGGACAGCTCTCAGGCAAACTCCCTCTGTTAGCCTCTGCTGTTCGGGTGCAGAGACGTGGTGATGGGCACATTAGAAATAGGGTATTCATAGAATCATAGGCTTTAAGGTCATAAGGGACCATTATGATCATCTAGTCTGACCTCCTGCACAACGCAGGCTACAGAATCTCACCCACCCACTCCTGTAACAAACCTGTGTCTGAGCCATTGAAGTCCTCAAATCGTGATTTAAAGACTTCAAGGTGCAGAGAATCTTCCAGCAAGTGATCCGTGCCCCATGCTGCAGAGGAAGGCGAAAAAACCCCAGGGCCTCTGCCAATCTGCCCTGGAGGAAAATTCCTTCCCAACTCCAAATATGGCGATCAGCTAAACCCTGAGCATGTGGGCAAGACTCACCTGCCAGCACCCAGGAAAGAATTCTCTGTAGTAACTCAGATCTCACCCCATCTAACATCCCATCACAAGCCATTGGGCATATTTACCGCTAATAGTATTGCTGGACAGACAGACAGACAGACAGCCTGACAGCCTGTGCTTAGCCCCGCCTCTCCTCCTTATCTCCCTGATCTATTTGGAAAGCCCCATCTCCATCTTCATCTCTTTAGCCCTCTTTGCAGCAGTATCTCATGCTGGCCTGTCCCAAGGGAGGGGCTGTGTCCCATGGGTTAGCATCCGGCTGGAGGCCACCTGGGGTGTACAAAGGAGCTGGGTCCCAGTAGGAGGGAGGCTCTGCTGAATGGTATGAAGTGGGGCAGCATATTTTAGAGGGGTGGTCAGTTACTGGTTCTATTCTGCTCACGCCAGTGAACTTATAGCTGAAGGGGTGACTGGGTCATAGCCATCCCTCTGGGTCAGGGATGAAGTAGGGATGGTGGGACATGGCCATAGCTGTCCCTAGGGAGTCAGCACTGAGCCAGGGGTCACTGGGCCATAGCTGTCTGGCAGGGATCAGCTCTTCACTGCCCACCTGACCCTTATAACTGTAAGGATTTAAAAGCCAATTGTATGATTTTTTGAGCCTGATGCATGCTATTTTAATGCTGGGGTCAGTGATACTGTGTCTTTTTCTGGTGCCCAGTGCAGTGTGGCACTGATCCCAGGTGTGGGGGGTCTCTGGGTGCTGACCGTAATAAATGCCAGTCCTGAGCCTCCTCATTCCCACTCTGCTGATGACCCTCAGTCCTGATCCCCAGACCCTCCTGCTGGGCTGCAGCCCCCCTGGTCCCTGGGATAGTTCTCTGACTCCCTAGAGCTCTGCTGGTCAGTTCTGAGAGGCAGCATCCCTGCTACCCTGGCCTGTCCCCCCATTCCACTGGCTCTTGCAAGTGTGTTGTAGACAGGCACATAAAGGGTTAAACAATGCTGGGAGAATCAGTATTTAATCCAGCGCTATCCCTTCCAGCAACCTAGATGGGAAAATTACTCCCCATTGGAGGCAGCTCCTCTCAGGAAATGGAAATGCAAGAAGGCTGGGGATTAGGGCGCCTATCGCTGGAAATGGGTTTCTTATCATGTGCCTAAGCTGAATTGGTGGGACAGCCTCTGGAAATTGAATTGCCTGCCCGGCTCTGTCTTTCTGTCACGGCCTCCGTTCTCCCCCCCGTGCTCCACCTGGCTCCTTCTGCCTCCCCGGCTTTTCTCTGGCACTGGCAGAGTTCTGTGTGCTGCTGCTGAGTGGCTTAATTGTAACTGAGAGAGGGGGGAAGATGGATGGGTAGCGAATTCTGAGTCGGTCGGAGCCCCCCCAGCCAGTGAGAACACCTGTGCTAAAGATATTTAATATTCAAGAGGGCGAGACCGAGAAGCCCTTTCCCACCGCTTGTACCTTCCCCTGTGGGATGGCTATGGCCTATGGCAACCTCCCCGCCCCCCAGCTGTTTTTTTTCCTCCTAATATTTGTTCCAGTATTGACAAGAGGCAGATTGACGCTGGCACGACAGGAATGTGCACACATCCCTAATAAAGAATGCTGCCACCATCACGGACAGAACTCACACCTCCTGGGCCCACTCAGCTCCGGGCAAGCGTGCTGCCCCAGAAGTCTCCAGCAGAGTTGCACTGGAACTGGGGGCTGGCGTTAGCCCAGTCCTTCAGCAGTAAGGTACTGCGTATTAGCTCACATAGCTGTATTAAGCACCTCATTGTTGGTTCAGTCACTGCCTCCCCGATCAACTCTCCCCGACTTTCCAAAAAGAATTCTCTGCGCTCTAGTGAGTGCCCCTTACTGCCCGTGGCTGGGCTATGCCCATGCCCATTGCTACAGACTCCTATTTCCCAAGAGCTCCCCAACCTGCCCTTTAGCAACAAGCTCTACCTTCTGTCCCACTTCAATTGAGATTCTGTCGAGTTCAGCATCCCCACCACCTGGGGGAGGGGTCATTCACCCCACTCCTCATTCATTCATGTGCCAGCACCATTGTCTCCCTCCCTTTCCCCAGTAGATCTGTAAGAACACCTCCCCACCCACCCACCCACCACTTTCGCCAGCGTGAGCCCAGTCTGTTTTCTTGCTGCCCTCTGTCTTTCCCCCGATGCAGCAGGTTGCCATTTGACCACCTCCCGCTTTTCGTTTCCTAGCACTGGGATTTTTGAGTCACTCCCTCATGCACCCAAGGACTTTGATTCTTGTCCCCAGGCTATTTTTCAGATTAATTGTGTCTGTTGTAGTCATGATTCCTCGCCTCACTGCTGTAGTTTACTAGACCCCATTTCCTTCTCACAGCCTGGAATAGAACCCAGGTGTCCTGGCTCCCATCCACCCCTACCACGAGCCCCCCACCCCCTCTCAGAACTAGGAATGGAACCCAGACAACCTGACTCCCTGTCCCACCTGCTCTAGCTCACTAGCCCTCGCCCCCTCCAGCCATACCATGTTGTGCAGCATCCTGCACGTGGCAGGCACTTGGGGGGCACAAACCCCGGTTTACTGACCCTCACCCTCCCTGCCCCACAGGCCATGGGAACGCGCTGGGTTGAGGGTTTCCCATTATCACTCGAAAACAGGTGTTCTATACCACTTTATCCAAAGGCCCCAGCTTGCTCCCTAGTCAGACAGACCCAGTCTAGCAGGCCCTGGCTGGCCCCAAGGTTCCTGGGCTCCACCCTCAGCCCTTCACTGCATAAAGGGGAGAAGGAGAGAGGCTGAGGCAGAGGCTCTGCACTCCACAGCTCTCTCCCCTCCCTGCTGGATGTGGCTCCAGCACGGACCACAACTCCCCATTCATCATCTGCTAAACAAATTGAAATTTAAGGGCTTGTGTCTCTAAAACACAGAAAACAATTCCCATTGCATTTTAATGGTGCTGTAATTTATTGGATCAGAAATGATGGATGGCAGCAGGAGAGGGCTGAGCCCACTGAGCAGGGGGAGCACTAATGCAGCAGGAGCCTGCCAGAGATGTGCAGCAGGGGAGGGGACATCAGGCAAGGAGAATGGCATGGCCAGCACCAGGCAGCAAGGCCTGTGCCTCATGCTCTTACTGCTGCCTCTGCAGCCCTCCAGCAAGCCCTTCAGCTGTGGTCCAGCAGCAGGAGCCCCTGCAGTGAGACTCCTGGGGAGCAGCCTCAGAACCGTAGCCCAGTGCCAGTTGCTCCTGGCCACCCTCGTGGATGTCAGGCAGCTTCCCTGCTGCCCACGGCTGACGTGAGCGAGGCACAGGAGACAGACACAGTTTGAAAAGAGGAGCAAGAATCCCCCAAGCTGCATCAGCCCTAGAGGGAGCCAGGCGAAGGAGCATCTGGCGGAGAGAGCAAGAGAAAGCGAGCACAGCTCCCCTCCCCCAGCCTAATCTCCCTGCTCTAGAGAGCTCGAGCTGCATCGGGCAGTAATTGAAACCAGGCTGTTTAATACAGGTGCCAATTACCATCCCCTAATGTGGGCAGCTCCGATAAATAAAGCAATCAGCGAGCTCTGCTGGGGGGAGCTGTGCGATGAGCACCCCTGAGGGGAGGACACGGTGACAGCAGCAGAGCTAATCACATCGGTGCTGCAGCAACTGCCCCAGCAGTCTGCAGCTCTGCTAGCCAAGGGCTCTGACCCTAGGGGGCATGGGGCAGTGACAGCACCGCCAGCTCTCTGTACTGACAGTCAGGTGAGTCTGGCCCCACTGCAAGGCGCAGACTGGCCAGCATCTCCCACGTTCCCATCAGTTACATGCACCCCAGCACAGCTCATCCTGCCCCCTCTGCTCCTCCAGCAGCCCCAGGGGCTCTCACTGCCCCTGCCACACCTGCTGTGGGGGTGGGGAGCGACTGACCCCTATCATAGAATCATAGAATATTAGGGTTGGAAGAGACCTCAGGAGGTCATCTAGGCCCTCCCCCTGCTCAAAGCAGGACCAACACCAACTAAATCATCATGTCAAGCCGGGCCTTAAAAACCTCTAAGGATGGAGATTCCACCACCTCCCTAGGAAACCCATTCCAGTGCTTCACCACCCTCAGGGCCGGCTCTAGCATTTTTGCCGCCCCAAGCAGCAAAAAAAAAAAAAAAGCTGCGATCGCGATCGGCGGCAGCTCTACCGCCACTTCATTGTACGGCGGCAATTCGGCGGCAGGTCCTTTGCTCCGAGAGGGAGTGACGGCCCCGCCGCCGAATTGCCGCCGAACGGCTGAACGTGCCGCCCCCCTCTTCATTGGCTGCCCCAGGCACCTGCTTGCTACACTGGTGCCTGGAGCCGGCCCTGACCACCCTCCTAGTGAAATAACGTTTCCTAATATCCAACCTAGACCTCCCCTGCAACTTGAGACCATTGCTCCTTGTTCTGTCATCTGCCACCACTGAGAACAGCCGAGCTCCATCCTCTTTGGAACCCCCCTTCAGGTAGTTGAATGCTGCTATCAAATCCCCCCTCGTTCTTCTCTTCTGCAGACTAAATAACCCCAGTTCCCCCAGCCACTCCTCATAAGTCATGTGCCCCAGCCCCCTAATCATTTTCGTTGCCCTCCGCTGGACTCTCTCCAATTTGTCCACATCCTTTCTGTAGCGGGGGGCCCAAAACTGGACACAATACTCCAGGTGTGGCCTCACCAGTGCTGAGTAGAGGGGAATAATCACTTCCCTCGATCTGCTGGCAATGCTCCTACTAATGCAGCCCAATATGCCGTTGGCCTTCTTGGCAACAAGGGCACACAGCTGACTCATATCCAGCTTCTCATCCACTGTAATCCCCAGGTCCTTTTCTGCAGAACTGCTGCTTAGCCAGTCAGTCCCCAGCCTGTACCAGTGCATGGGATTCTTCCTTCCTAAGTGCAGGACTCTGCACTTGTCCTTGTTGAACCTCATCAGATTTCTTTTGGCAAAATCCTCCAATTTGTCTAGGTCACTCTGGGCCCTATCCCTACCCTCCAGTGTATCTACCTCTCCCCCAGCTTAGTGTCATCTGTGAACTTGCTGAGGGTGCAGTTCATCCCATCATCCAGATCATTAATAAAGATGTTGAACAAAATCGGCCCCAGGACTGACCCCTGGGGCACTCCGCTTGACTGCTAGACATCGAGCCATTGATCACTGCCCGTTGAGCCCGATAATCTAGCCAGCTTTCTGTTCACCTTATAGTCCATTCATCCAATCCATACTTCTTTAACTTGCTGGCAAGAATACTGTGGGAGACCGTATCAAAAGCTTTGCTAAAGTCAAGATATATCACGTCCACTGCTTTCCCCATTTCCACAAAGCCAGTTACCTCATCATAGAAGGCAATCAGGTTGGTCAGGCATGACTTGCCCTTGTTGAATCCATGTTGACTGTTTCTGATCACCTTCCTCTCCTCCAAGTGCTTCAAAATGGTTTCCTTGAGGACCTGCTCCATGATTTTGCTGGGGACTGAAGTGAGGCTGACCAGTCTGTAGTTCCCCGGGTTCTCTTTCTTCCCTTTTTTAAAGATGGGCGCTATATTTGCCTTTTTCCAATCGTTCGGGACCTCCCCTGATCGCCACGAATTTTCAAAGATAATGGCCAACGGCTCTGCAATCACATCAGCCAACTCCCTCAGCACCCTCGGATGCATTGCATCCGTCCCCATGGACTTGTGCATGTCCAGCTTTTCTACATAGTCTTAACCTGTTCTTTCACCACTGAGGGCTGCTCACCTCCTCCCCATGCTGTACTGCCCAGTGCAGCAGTCTGGGAGCTGACCTTGTTCAAGAAGACTGAGGCAAAAAAAGCATTGAGGACTTCAGCTTTTCCACATCCTCTGTCACTAGGTTGCTTCCCCCATTCAGTAAGGGTCCCACTCACAGGGGAGGGGGGAGCAGTCCGACCCACAGCTCACAGGGGAGGGGGAGCAGACCGACCCACTGACCACAGGAGGGGAGGGGGAGCAGGGAGCAGACTGACCCACTGCTCACAAGGAGGGGGAGCTGCCTCGAGCTGGTGGACTCGTTCTGATCCTTACCCCCCATTCTCTACCGCAAAACCTCCTCTCAGTTTCTTGGGGGAAAGTTGCCTGGCTCCTGCAGCAGCTCTGATTGGCTGCTCTTCCGCAGGAGGCAGGGCCGTGGAGAAGCAGCCAATCAGAGTGGGTTCCCCATGGCCATGGGTCAATGGGCGGTGCTGGGCCAATGTGAGTGGGCAGAGGTGGTGGCGGCACTCTTCATAGCACCTGCCAAGTGGCCACTGCCAGGACGAGCCGGGGCTGGACGTTAAAGCCAGGAACATTCCCGTTAGGACACGGCCCAGACTGTTCACGGTGCGGGCGAGCAGCCCTGGACCAAACTTCCCAGGGCCCTGGCCTGGGGGATTCTCCATCTCATCACCAAGGCTGGGGCCATTCTGGGGATGCTCTAGTCACACACGAGTTATTGGGCTGACATGAGGTCATGGTGAAAATTAAGGGCCCATGTTATATGGGAGGCCAGAGCAGATGATCTAAGGTGAATTTATGAAACCTCAATGCAGCAGGGTCATGCTTGGGGAGCCCGAGTACTGGCTCACTGGCAGCTGCAATGCCCCCACATCTGCACTGTTCCCTGCCTGGAGGCAGGGGGCAACACCCAGAGCATCCCGCCTTCCCCCATCAGGCTGCAGGTGGATAACTGCATCCCGGGCCACGCTCGCTGGAGCTGCCTCTGCAGAGGCAGATGGGGAGCAGTGCTGCAGCTGTTGATCCAATTGTGATGGGAGAAATGAGGCTGCAGAATGTGCTCGGTGACAGCTGGAGGCTGCAGCACCGCAGAGGAGCCGGGAGAGGACTCCAGCCTGTGCAGGGCTGGGACAGAGGCACAGAGAGGGGTTTGTGGGAGAGAGACAGGAACCAGGGGGAAAGGAGCAGAGCTCTGGTAAAGGGGAAGAGGGTGAGGGATTCGGGTCAGAGAGTTAAAAAGGAGCAGAGGAGGAAATTAACCCATCTGGAGTTTGTTGGCTGCAGATCAGGAGGTCTGGGGGGCTGTGCTGGGGCCTAGTGGGCTGACCTCCCTAGAGGAAGTCACCTGTGAGGAGGGTCCTAGGAGGCCACCAGGCATGTTGGGGGACCCTTGAGTGTCCATGGCCACAGGGAGGGTGGGGCCACCATGCCCCAGGCACAGCCCAGGAGTAGTCCCTGCTTGGAGTGCTGACAAATGCAGAGCCATTCATGCCTGTCCCTGCCCATCAGCTTCCCTCCCTCTCCCACGACGGGCTCAAACAAGCCCTGCTCATCACACGTTAGCCACCCTTTGGTGCATGGTTTGGGAAGGCCTCTGCTTGGCTGGCCTCCCCGCGCTCAGCTTCAAGCCATTAGGCTATACCAACCGCAGTGCTGAGGAAAGCCTGAGCTGGCTGGGTGTGAAAGGAGCCTGCAGGATGTGGTGCCCAAGCCAACAAGGTCCAGAGAGCCAGTGTCCCCCAGCCCTGCCTCCGAGCAAAATGGTGCCGGCTCCAAGCCGGTGAGGAGAGCGCCACCTGAAGGCCTTCAGCACCCTCAGCAAAGTAGCAGCAGCAGAGGGATGGGGGGACCTACAAAGGAGACCCAGGGGATAGTACTAGGCACCTCACAGTCCAGCCTCCCACATGGGGAGCAGAGAGGAGTGCACACCCCATTACTATGGCAGCACAGTCCCCTGCCTTTGGGGAGGGACCTGCGGCGAGAGGGCTGCAGGACCAGCAGTGTCACTAGCACAAGCCTGAGCCCTAGAGAGCAGGCTCTTAGCACATTAATTGTGGTGTCTCCCATTAGGTTAGGGCAATTATGGGGCTTGGCTGCTTCCGCCTTCCTGTGATTAATGATTGCATGGTCCATATAGCTCCTTTTCACCCGGCGAGCAGCTGGCAACGGCCTCTGCTCCTGGCAGAGTGACAGCAGGAGCCTGAGGTCTGTGAGGCTGTACGGGAGCAAGAGGGGCTTGGCAGCAACCCCCTATACTCCAGGCTGCTCCCCCAGAGGTGATGAGCTGGTGGCTATTCCTGGCCCTGACTCAGGCTCCTGGTGCTGCAGCTCCCCTCACTGTCCTGTCTAGTTAGATTGCCAGCTTCTGGGGGCAGAGCTATGGGGCTATGCAGCACCTAGCACAGTGGGGCCTCCGGGCCTGTCTGCAACACAAATAAATAACAATTCTCCTCGGAGTCCCAGAGATGCAGCTCAGCTCCCTGTTGCATCCCCACCCAGCCCTTCAGGGTGTGCCTGGCCCCTTGGCTATCTCAGAGCCTGCAGGGAGTCCCTGGATCAGCTCCCTGGGGTCCCCAGGGACATGCTAGTTTAGGCCACACCAGGACTTAGAGCAGGGTTAGGATGTCTGAGCCCATTCTGGGGACTCCACCACAGGGGATGGGGAGGGAAGGAGAAGAAACTACAGCCAGCAGGCACCAGTGGAGACACAGCCTGGTGGGACAGCTAGGTAGTCTCAGACACAGCGCTGGGGACTTTGCTGTTACCAAGTACCACGGCAGGGCCAGGGCTTGGAACAGAAGTGGGAGAAGCTGCATGTCCATCCCCATATCCCCCAACACTGGCCCAGGAGCTGAGGAGACTTTTCACTGCCTGACAAATGAAGCACAGGCCTTCTGCAACTGGACACCACGCACTGCTTCCCGCTCCAGAGCCTGGCTCAGCTGCCCATGATCTGATGCTCCCTCCTGCTTTTCCAGGCCTTCGCAGTGGGACTCAGGGGTTCTGTGCCACTGTGGTGGGGAAGCTCGCTGCTTGGGTGGAGCAGAATGGTTCACACTGGAGTCCCTTGCTGCGGTGGTTGCTAGTCAAAGTGGTGTCTGTGCAGAGGGCCCACTGCAGCCTCCCACAAGGGGCTGGCCATGTTGGTATTTCAACAGCAATCTCAGAATTTGTTGTTCAAATACAGGGGCTTCCCAAAGGGCCCAGAAGCTGGAAACATATAAACACCCCTCCCTGCCCCAGGCCAGTGCACGGCTTGCGGAAGGAGCACGGTGCCTTTGAGATTCATTCAGCATCGTTTCCACTGGTTAATTAGTTCTAAAAGCCATCAGTAATAAATCACAGTCAGCACCTTCCTCTGCATTGTTCCCAGAGAGACAGGGCGGGGGAGGCCTGTGTCAGTGCCCACGTGGATCTCTGGTGCTGCATGGGTGTGTGGGGGCACCTGTGTGTGTGTGTGTGTGTGGGATGGGTACCTATCTGTGTGTGGGAGGGGGAGGTGCTTTTGGTGTGCATGAGTGTGTGTGTGTGTGTGGGAGAATGGGTACCTAACTCTGTGTGCGGGTGCCTATTGGTGTGTGTGTATGTGTATTATATATATGCACACAGGCATACAGGTTGCCATGGTGCTGGCCCAGGTGGGAGCAGCTGTGCTACATCCAGGGAGGGGACAGGCCTATGCCCAGGCTGATAGCTGCTCTCCTCCCAACAGCCCCAGTCCCTGAGAGGGCTGAGCGGCAACCCAGGCCCACGCTGCAGGGGAGGTACCTGCTGCCCCAGCTTGCGATGCTGCAGTGACACTAATGTGGGGATTCCAGGCCCCCTTTCAGAACCGCTTACTCCAGCATTAGCATCACTAGGGTTAAATGCCAAACCTCCCACTAGTCTCCAAACAACAGCCCGTCCCGTAGGCTGGACAGGGGTGAGGGTAGAACGGGCATAGCCACGTGCCCAACATCCTGCCAGAGTCATGACGAGAGAGGGCAGCTGGGCCTCCATACACTAAGGGTCTGGCTCTGCCCTGCCTCACACTTGCTGCACCTCCTGGATGCAGAGCCCTGGGGGAGGAGATAAGAGGCCTCCCTTAGGTCTCCCGGTGCTGGGCTGTCATGGGAGCAGGTGTGGCCCCTGGCATAAACTAGAGCCCAAAGGTACAGCAGCCTCCCAAGGGCAACCAGCACGGAGCACTGCAGAAACACCAAGCCCTCGCTGCAGCCTGCCTGGTGCTTGCAGGTGAGGAAAAGCAGGGACTGCATCAGGGGAGCCTCCCCCAACAGCTGCTGAGCCTTCCCGAGAGGAAACCTCACCTGGACAAAGTGTCCCATTCAGCTCTGCTAGGTGCAAAGTGGCCACAAAGCAGCCACAAGGCTCCCTGGGACATACCCCTGGGCACGAGGTCTCCTTACCAGCCACAGAACTTAACCCATGCTGCCAGACCCGTGGCCTCCCACCTGGTTCTTGGCACCTGCATCGATGTGGGGTAGATTCTCTCTATGGGCCCAATTCTGCACTCACTTATGTCAACGTGAGACCAGAGTAGTTCCACTGAGGTAAACAGGACTTGCAGCCCCTTTGCATCAGGGCTGCAAACAGCTGCACCCTGCAGTGGTGCCACAGGCCGTAAGGAGATAAGCAGGGCTAGTGTCCCTTCTCACTGCTACCCCCAAACTGATGCGCTGGGGAAGCCCCTCTGTGCTTTCCCCCCCATTTCTTCTCCCCTCAGCACCCATCTCCTTTGTCCCTCGGCCACGTCCACCCCTGGCATCACACCACAGGTCAGCCCCCTCCTCACATCACTTGGCTGCTGTCATTTTAAGTTTGTGCTTTTTTTAATCTCTCCGTCTTGTTCTCATTTTATTACACTCAGTTTCCTTCGGTCTTTCTTCCTCTTTGATCTGTTTGTCCTCATTGCCATGTGCTTGTCTTTTCCTGCTTCCGACAGTCCCAATGCTTATGGCTTCAGGGGGCTTTTCTTCTTTTCATTAAATTTTAGTGCTTATAAATGTGAGATGGATGGTGTGAGCTAGACATGCAATGCCAGTGTCTTCCATTCAGCCCTGCCTGTGTACCTCCACCCCGAGCCACAGCCCTCCCACCCCATTCCAGTCCAGTCCTGGGCTGGGCTCCCCACACAATGCTCTGCCAGTGCTCCTGTCTTTCCCTGCGGCACCCTCTGCTATGCCAGGCACAGCTCTCCACCTGCGCTGTGGGTGCACCTCGGTTCCCACCCACAAGCTCCTGCTCGCCTCCTCCTAAGCATTAAATGGCATGGCAGAGGGTGGTAATTTGGAGCTGTGGATGTACAAGGCCCAACAAACTCATTTCACTTTTGGATCTAACCCAGGAATTGATCCTGGGGGCCAGAAGTGACCTGGTTGTGAATTAACTTGCTGACACACTGACTTCCCACCTCTCATTCATCCCACCACTCCACTGCTGTCAGGCTACTTTGGCGAAGTGCTGCTGACAATAGGCGAGGGGGACCGGTTATGCACAGAGGTCATTGAGCCCAAGCTCATTTACAGAGGTGGCAGCAGGGAGGGACCCGTGGCACTTGCCCTCCCCAGGATTCTTCTGCTCCCCTATGCTGGATTAGAAGGCGCTGAGCAGTGAGGCAGCAGCAACTGTGTGTTGCCAGCAGACCATGCCAGGTCTGCGTGTGGGGTTCCCAGCACCACAGAGGCAGGGCCACTTGGGTAAAAACACCACGGGTCCAATTAACCACAGCAAGAGGGAATGGAGGAATGAGCATCCACACTGCTTTGAAGAGAGTCTACAGAGGAATGAGACATGGCTATTCCAGGCCATGTGCTCCTGCAGCCTGTGTGTGCATGCACGTGTGAGCTGCAATATCCATGTTGAGTCTTGCCACTTCTCCGGCAATTATGGCAATTCTTCCTGCTGGGCATTCACTGTGCTGAGAGTCCATAAGGGTGCGGACATTCCAGGTGGCTACATTAATTCTCTCTCGTTTCTGCTGTGGAGCCGAGTGATCCCACTGGATGCGGCCATCCAGACTGTAAGAGTGTGAGACAGCCTATGTTTGGGGGCACTTTTTTCTAGCTCCCTCCCCATTTGGGGTGAGCAGAGGGGACCCTAAAAAGGCCTGCTCAGTCACAGGTGCTGCTGCCGAAATTCACTTCTGTCTCATCCAAGCACAAGATGGCTGTTCCACGGCTGCCGCCTGTGTGCAGATTTGTGATAAAGACTCCCAGAGATCACTGCTCCTGTCTTCCCCGCCACTCATCTGTTGCCACAGGGCTTTGTGCGGGTGTGAGCCCTTTGGCAGAGGCCAGCGCATGAAATCTTTTAATGTGAGGAAACCAGTGCGCAGGCGGTGACTACACGAGACTTGACAGGAGGAAAACCCTGACCCAGTGGCAAGGAGATCCAAGACAACCAGGGGCCTCCCTCCTGCTGCAGCCCTCATATGATCCGCCTTCCCAGCTGCAGAGTATTGACATTGCAGCTCTTAGTGAGACCCGCCGGGCTGATGAGGGTCCATTAAAAGAGGGTGGAGGTGGAGGCTTTCGGACAGGAAAGCCACTGAAGAGAGACGCCGTCACAGGATTGGCTTTGCCATCAAAAATAAGATCGCCAGTCAGCTTTTGGAGCTTCCCATGGGGATCAACGAGCGTCTCATGACTCTTCGGCTCAAGCTCAGCAACAACCAATAAGCCACGGTCATCAGCGCATATGTCCCAACCCTTGATGATGAGGAAGACAACAAGGAGCAGTTTTATAGCGCTCTCAATGCTGTCCTCACAGCCACACCTAAGGCAGACAAACTCATCCTCCTGGGAGATTTCAATGTGAGAGTCAGATGGGACTCCCAACTCTGGAGTGGCACAATAGGCAAAGAAGGGGTGGGAAATGTAACCCCAATGGTATTCTCCTCCTCAGCAAATGTGTGGAGCATGACCTGCTCATCACAAATACCATCTTTAGGCATAGTAAATTTAAGACTACCTGGAAACATCCTCAGTCCAAACACTGGCACCTCCTTAACTAAGTTATAGTCAGAGCTCGAGATTATGCTGATGTCTGTATAACATGAGCCATGAGAGGTACCAATCACTGTTACATAGACCATCGATTAGTAAGATCAGTCATGTACCTGCAGCTTGCTCCACCACACCACGAACACCCAAAGACTAAGCAAAAGTGGTGCAATGTCAAAGCACTTCAGGACCAAGCCAGCTGTGAGATGTTCCAGCAACACTTGTCTGAGAAACTCTCTAACTTGTCTGATAACAACATTCAAGAGCACTGGGATCAACTTAAAAATACCATTCACAATGCATGTGCTGAAACGATAGGATATTCCACTCATCGGAACCAAGACTGGTTTGACAAAAACAATGAGAAAATCCTAGTATTAATTCAACAGAAAAAACTGCATTCTGTAACTGGCAAAAATGATTCCTCTAACCAATGAAAACATGAGGCTTATCACCTGCTCAATGCCAAAGTCCAAAGGAGGCTACGTGACATCAAAAATAAGTGGTGGCAAGAGAAGGCCTGTGAGATCCAGGGTTTCATAGACCAGGATGACATGAGAAGCTTCTTTCAAGCAACAAAAGCTCCAGAGGCCCAACCCCTCCCCTTTACGTTCCCAGGATGGCTTCACCCTCCTCAAGGACAATGCAGCCATTAAACAACGCTGGAAGAAGCACTTTGAGAGCCTACTAAATCACGAATCCATGGTCTCTGAAGACACCATCGAGTCCATTCCACAACTCTCAGCAATGGAACACCTTGCTGATTCCCCCATCTTCTGAGGAAATCCGGCATGCCATCACCCAGACGAAAAATCACTAGGCACCAGGTCCAGACAGCATCCCAGCTGAGGTTTTTAAAGCTCATGGAACAACGCTCCAGCACAAACTTTGCCAACTCCTCAACAAAATCTGGACCTATGAAGAAATTCCACCTGACTTTAAGAACACCAACATTATTACAGTGTTCAAGAAAGGGGACAAATCTTTGTGCAGGAATTACAGAGGAATTGCCCTTCTCTCCATTGCAGCAAGATCCTTGCCCAGGTCCTACTAAACTGTCTTCTCCCCCTTGCCAAGGAACTCCTCCCCAAATCACAATGTGGCTTCTGGCCATCTTGGACAGCTCACTTTGAGGAGAACAGATGTGCTCATGAGACAGAGAAGCGACAAAGGAGGAAAGAAAGGGCACAACAGACCAGTCAACAACTATGTCTCCTCCAAGATTACACCTGTCACTTCTGTGGGAAAATCTGCAGAGCACGAATTGAGCTCCTCAGCCACTTAAAAACCCACCAATGAACCCCCTTGGCAGACATCCTCCCTGCTTCAAGGGATAGCCGGATGCACAGGTGAGACACAGAGACCACAGTGAGCCAGCACCTGTGCACAACACTGCCCTCTGCTGGGTGTAATTGTATGTATGCATGCACACAACACTGCCCTCTGCTGGGTGGAGTCAGACCTGTCATGTAGTTAACAGCCCTGCCCTCTAATGGCTGCCTGAAGTAAGGATGCTAAGCACAGACAGTGGCCAGCTCTGGATGCTTGGAAAAGTCACTGCACAGGAAGCGTTCACTTGGGCTATGCTACAGCTGAGAACTTCAGGGCCTTCCTTCATTTTCAGAGGTTTGCCCTAGAAAGTCGCTGACTCTTTTCCATTTCCCACCCACCAGGCCCTGCCCCGACACTGAGCAGAAATCCTTCCCCGGCATTCACTGCCTACTCTCTGATGGAGGCTGCACGGTCAAGACCTCAGTGCTGGGGTCTGGAGCACCCAGCTGTGGGGGGCCACAGAGCAGCCATTCCCCTGCACCCATGGATGGAGTAGACTGTAGGTCAGGAGGCGGACTGACACTCATGCACTGAGCACTTGGTGGGTCTGGACCAGGAAAGGAGAAAGTCTCTGGCATCGGAGACGTCCCGACTGGAAGCAAATACTCAGCCTGAGGCGTATGCACTGGGCTCCATAACTGCAGCAGGACACATGAGTCAGTGTGGGGTGCACCCCTTAGCCACCCCAACCTGGCCCTGGGCATGGTACAAACCACTCCCCCTTGGGGTGGAGATAGCAGTAAGCTGGCTCACACGCTGCTCACCGGGCTAGGCCAGCACCACTGGCTAAACATTCTGCCTGAGTTGCCTCTTCCAGGGCTACGGCTGTGGCTGTGCTGTGGCTGAGGGATCCGGGCATGAGGACACGTGTGACATGGAATGTCTGGGGGGCCCTTGTTACAGCTGCAGCAAGGGGACAGATGCAGTGGCAGGCGTGTCAGCTGCTGGCAGGCAGTGCAGTGGACAATGCGCTCTCCCCTAGCAGGGTCACTCTGAGGCAGGTGACAAGGACAGGAGCCAGTGCCCTTCTGCTTCAGCCCTGGGGCATGAATGCCCAGAAACTCACCAGCCCCATAGTCTGAGCTGAGTGTGGCACAGTGACCCCACCAGGCACCATGATTCAGAGTCACTCAGATCAGCTGGGACCTTGCTCAACTGGCACCAAGGGAGAGCATGCTCCCTTGGCCCTGAGCAGCTGAATTGCCCCCTGCCCACAGAGAAACCTCTTGCCCAAGGAAGAGGAACAGCTGCCCATCCTATAGAACAAGGGTCAGGGGAATAGGACCCAGGTAAGATCTCCCCTAAGAACCCAATAGGCCCCTCACCCCCTGGAGTAGGGTCACCCCTCAGCACCCGTCAGGTGCCAAGAACCCTGGAGGGAAATCACCTGTCAGCATCCAATGAGAGCCCAGCATCCAGGTGAGATCTCTCCTCAGCACCCAGTGGGGGCCCAGCAAATCTCCCCACCCCACCGAGCAGGGGCCCAGTGCCCCATGATGACTGGCACCCCCTGGCCAGGGGACACTGAGTGACTGCACTCCAGTGAGGTTACTTTCCTTTACAGAAAACAACAACAAAAAGAGCTGATTCAGCAATGTTAATTTATGTCCCAGGCCAGAGGTAGCATGAAGCAATTAGTGATATAATGGTGATGTCGCACTAAAAATTATTTATCGTGTCACTGAGCTCACGGCTGGGTTTAAATTAGACACTGGTGGGATTTAAACATCCTTCAGGAGCGCCATCCCTGCCCCCACACTGCCTCGCATCTGGCTCAGCTCAGCATTGGCCTCCCCACAAACCAGGAGCATTAACCAAAGCCCCTACTCACTGCCAGGGGCAAAGTGTGCCCCCCCATTGCCACTTTCCCTAGAGCACCCCCTGTTGGACGGGCCTGGAACTAGAGTATCCGGGAGCACCCCCCTCACCGAGCCTGGCCTGCTCCCTTCAGCACACCCCCACCATCCCCTGCTGGGAGACACTGGGCTGGACTAGCCAGAAGTACCACCCCTCCCACTCCAGCCAGGGCTCTTGCCCCCTCCCTAGGAGAACCCAGGACTGGAGAAGCTGAGAGCTTTCCCCCACAGACAGCACTTCTGCCCTGATCCCTACAGCACACCCTGCCAAGAGAATCACAGGAGCCTTGCAGATGTGGTGAGCCAGGAGTGAGAGGCAATGGATGCCCCTTTCCTAGAGGCTGAGCCATGGGGCAGGGCAGGAGAGAAATGCTCACTACAAACAAATTACACAGCGCTTACTATTAAGTGTCATGGGGAGGCACACATCCCAAAGACCCCACAGAGCCACAAAAGGGGCAGCAGCTCTCAGTGAGGCAGCACCATCCACTGAGGAGCATTGCATGGGGCAGCTTTAATTTCAATCATGCATCCATTTCTAGTCCTTCTCGGCTCCATTTCCCTGCTTTCTCTCTCTTGTGCTCTCAGTTGCCCAGAGCCATTGGCATTCCTGTTAAGGAGCATTAATATCACTTTATAATTAGAAACAGGATGAGTAAGTAGCCCCCCAGCACCAGGAGAGAGATGAAATCAATAACATGAGAGCAAGGACAGAGGGGGCACAGCCTGGACTCCCCCACCTCCCCCTGTTCCTGACCTGCATGGTCACCCCATGCAGCCCAGCCCCTGGCTACACTTCTGTGCTGAACACCCACCACTGACCGAGCCCACACTCATAACCCCCACTGCCACCCCAACTCAGCACCAGGGAATGCCTGTTTGAAATATCCAGGAGGGCAGTGGGGCATGATCTGGCTAAGCCCCTACAGTGAAGGGGTGGAGGTGTCAGCCTTTACGTATGTCCCAAATGACACATGCACTAGTGTCTGCATTACGGAGACATGTACCCTCTGGTTCGTTCTTTGAGCAGCCCCCATGGCTGGTGGGAGGCTTCCTGAGTAGGAGCCCCTCGCCTTACAGGAGATATTGTGTCAATAATCATTCCACTCAGCACCAACCCTGGCTAATTAACATTAGCACAAGATTTGACAGACATGTGTAATGGTGTCTCTGCCAATGCCCATGGGGCAGGGAGCCCAGCAGAGAGCGGCAGGAGTAGCTGAGAGTCAGGCCTGGGAAAGAGACAGCCAGAGACACTAGTACCCGCAAGCCAGAGCAGGGTAGGCCTGGAGAGACCCAGAGACACCAGTTCTCAGGGGTAGGGCGAGGCAGGGCCTGTGTGGGGCAGACACACACTGTACTCCCTCGCTCAAAGTTTGGGCTCTCAGAGGATGCTTTGCAAGGAAGGCAAGGATAAACTGACAACCAGCAGGAATGTCTCACTTTCCTCCTGGGTTTCCCAGGCAACACCAAGCACTCAACAGCAGTTCAGCATGTGAGAATTCCCTCCCTTTGGTCAGTTTTAACGGGAGGAAGATATCAAAGTTAAGCAGAGAGCTCCTTACAGCCCACTATTTGGTAACCTGGGTCAGACCTGTAGAAATGACATTTACATCCAGCATTACACTGTGGCTAAATCCAGCGTAGCCATTCTGGAGTTTGCAGCTCCCATTGTGGGAGACTCATTTCTGCAGCTAATTTGTTGGTGTATAGCTTCCCCTGTGCTCACAGCTGTGAAAGCGGATCCCAGCCCTGGTGCTCCTGCATAAGGCTGGGAGAGCAGATACCCGCCTAGTGGCCTGACACGTGCTGAAGACAGAGGATAGTTTGGCACATACAATTCTGGAACTTTCAACTACTCTGCAGGGTGAACTCCATTGTACTAGACTTCTCCCTTTCTACAGGGTCTGTGCTCACAAAGGTGACACCCTTTTCTCCCCAGCACTTCTGCAGGGCAGTACATGCAGGCCCTCTCATCTCATAGGGCTCCGCTCTCTCCTGATTCAGGTCTACAGTGGTAGGACCTGTGCTTATCATACAACTTCCAGGGTGCTGCTACTCACTCTGAAGGTGACAGCCCAGAGCTTCAGCAAGTGACTGAGCACAATGTAAAGACAGGTGACCTGGGAACATGATTTTGTTACAGCCCCCAAAACCGGACTAGGGACCTCATGTCACGGTTCCAGAGTTTACTGCACCTCTGAGCCCTTCTTTGGCCTCTCTGAATGCACCTACACAGGTGACAGGCCTCTTGCCATCTTGTGATTCTCCCGCTTTCAGACCAGGACTTAGGGTACAGAACCCTGTGGATCAACCATGCTCACTCCAGCAGGCCAATTGGGTTCAGTACCTGTGTTTCTTCCCTTTGGGAGTCTGTGGCTACCCGTGAATATAGACCCAAAACAGCCACCTTAAACCAGAGTATTATTGATCTTAACAGTAGGAACGAAGAACATCATAAAAGAAAAAAAAGCTTTTTTTTAAAAAACAAAACAGCTACACACACACCTCTCTTACCTAAGACTTTCCCAGTCCCTGGTTGCTTAGCAAGGCCTAAAAACTTCAGCCCACCACTCAGGTCCTTGCACACTCAGTACTTGGTCCTGCTAGTGAAGGCAGGGGGCTGGACTCGATGACCTTTCAAGGTCCCTTCCAGTTCTAGGAGACAGGAGATCTCCATTAATTTATTTATTTACTTTAGGTATTTGTGGGTGTCTGGGAATCTATTCCCCACTGTCAGCTTCCTGCCAGCTCTCTGGTTAGAGAGCAGCGTAACCGGGGGCCGACTCACCCCTGCGGCGCCTCCTGCTGGTCTCTCAGGGAATTCGCTCAATTTCCAACCCAGAGCGCCCTCTGCAGGCCGGTGTCCTGCTGCCGCTTGGCCCGTGTCCCTCCCAGGACTCAGGTGCCCCATTATCTGGGATGCTGCCCCCTGGAAGTACACCCCTCAGTCTCAGGGTCTCCCCTCCCCAGGGAACCCCCACCCCCTATCCCCACCTCCCCACAGTCATAGGCTACTGCCCATCACCAACTAGTCCCTGGGGCAGACTGCAGTATAAGCCACTCGTCACAGGCAGGTGGGTTTGGACCTGCTGCCTTTCTCTACAACCCAGTACTTCTATGGGGCCTTGGACAAGGCCCTGCAGCCTGGGGAGTTGCCAGCTGAGAGCTCCCCAGCCCCTCTGGCCTTTCCCCAACCCCACCTTACTCTAGGTACCCTGAGCGTCTCAGCAGCCAGGCCCTACTCTCTCCCAGCCTGGAGAGAGGCTTCTCTTGGGCCTCTGACTCACAGCCTTTTTATAAGGGCCAGCTGGGCCCGCATTAAGCCAGCCACAGCTGTGACTGCTTTCCAATCAACCCAGCCTTTCTCCTGCCCCAGCCCTTCCCCAGGGCTGTTTTAAGCCCTTCCGGGCAGGACAGACATCTTTTTAACTCGTTTTCTTCATTCTCTGTTTGTTCTTAGCATTGACAAAACAATCTTTGTAACTTGGCTGGAGCTAAGGAAGCAGGTTCTTCCTAGGTAATGGCTCAGACGTTGACTCTTAACCTCAGCCAGCCGGTGATTTATCTACACCCATTGTCAGACTTTCTTGCTTATTTCCCAACTGCCTGGTATTAAACTAAACCAACATATGCATATGGTAAACATCCGACTAACCCACAATAGTTATACAGTACCTATCCCAATAGCCACATGCAGTATTCATAACTTAATAAAGAGCAGCTCCCCATCCTTCACACTTCACTGTGCAGAGAAAAACAGTACGACCAAGATGAGATTTTACTGCAAGTTTTGTGATAATGTTCTTATCAAAGCTCCAGCGCCTGGAGTCAGGTGATTACAAAGAATCTCGGCAGGTTTTTTTTATTTTTTAAAGCAGATCACTGGCCTTCCTCATGGTGAAGACAATCTGGAGTCCATTCTCCACAGGAGCCTGAAGGCTCAGAGCCCCCAAAGGCTCAGTGACCCAAAGGCAAAGAAACAAACCCAAAATTTATTCTTTTTAAAAAATATGTATTTTTTTAAACCAATCCAAGGATCTTTTTCGGCCTGACTCATGATTTCTGAATGCAACAGAAATCCCGTAAACAACTCACAGTCCTTGCCCCAAGAACTCACCATCCCAGGTCACATACAGTATAGCAAAGGGGAAACAAAATAGCAGGGTGGGCAAAGGTATAGTGTACAGAATTGGGGTTGTATCCCTTTAATAGTTTGTGAGCCCTCATGGTGCTCACTGTGTTGTTTTCTGAAGCCCCCAACCCACACCAGCATAGCCACGTGCATGTAAGAAGGCCTGGCAATTTGTTCATAGTTAGTACTGGGCCCGTGTGGTTCCCTCTCCTTATGAGCCCCAAGATGATGTGGCTCTGGTAGCACAGGCGAGGTGAGACTCTGAGATGATGTGGCTCCAGTGGCATTCCCACAGGCTCGACTCTGAGACGACATGGCTGGGGCTCAACTCTCAGATGATGTGGTTCTGTAGCACGTCAGGGGCTCGGCTCTGAGATGACGTGGTTCCGTAGCATG
>NW_020664481.1:271014-271164 GCF_002925995.2 Terrapene triunguis | reverse complement strand
CGGCTCTGAGACGACATGGCTGGGGGCTCAGCTCTGAGATGACGTGGTTCCATAGCACGTCGGGGGCTCAGCTCAGAGACGACATGGCTGGGGCTCAACTCTCAGATGACGTGGTTCCGTAGCATGGCTTGGGGCTCGGCTCAGATGACA
>NW_020664481.1:201944-256014 GCF_002925995.2 Terrapene triunguis | reverse complement strand
GCTGTACCCTACAGTCTGCCTCCTTTTCCCTCTCAGCGAGCAGTACCGTACAACCCCCCCTTTCCCCTCAGGGATCGGGACCCTACACAGCCCCCCCCCCCAGCAGCGGCACTGTACAGCCCCCACTCCCCTCATCCAGCAGCCCTGGTGTACAACCCACCTCCCCAGCGGGCAGTAGGTACAGCTCCCCCCTCCCCCCTTAGCATGTGGTACCACACAGTCCCCCTCTCATTTCCTTTCATTGGGTGGTACCGTACAGCCCCTCTCACCTTCCCCCTCCCCAGCGGGTGGTACCATAGAGCCCCTCTTTCCTTTCCCCTCTGCAGGCGGTAGGTACTGTACAGCCCCCCCGACCCCCAGCTAGCGGGACTGTACAGCCCTGCTTTTCCGCTAAGCAGGCTGTACAATATAACCCTCCCCCTCATTGGGCAATACAGTATAGCCCACGTTTCCTTCCCCCTCCCCAGTGGGCAGTACCCTACAGCTTGCCTTCCTTTCTCCCTGTCCAGCGAGCGGTAGGTACAGCCTCCCACTTTCCCACCAGCAAGTGGTACTGTACAGCCCCCGCCCCCTTCGGTCACTGGGAGGCAGCATACAGGCCTTCCTCTCAGCGAGCCGTACTGTACAGGCCCCCTCCCGGTTCCCCTTAGCAGGCATTGCCGTACCGCTCCCCTCTCCTTGCCACTCAGCGAGTGGTACCGTAAAGCCCCGCTTTTCTGCTCAGCAGATGGTACAATATAACCCTCCCCCTCATCGGGCAGTACCGTACAGCCTACCACCCCCTTAGTAGGTGGTACCGTACAGTCCCCCTCTCGTTTCCCCTCAGCGAGCGCTACTGTACACCCCCACCCCCCCACCTCCCTTCCCCCTCAACGGGCAATACCATACCATCCCCCTCCCCTTTACCCTTAGCAAGCAGTACTCTATACCCCTCCTCCCATTTCCCCTCAGCGAGCAGTACTGTACAATCCCCCTCCCCTTTTCCCTCAGTGAGCGGTACTGTATAGCCCGCCCCCCACTCGGGCAGTTCCATATAGCCCCCCTGTGACACTATGCCCCATAGTCTTCATACAAGTATTGTAATATGAATATGGCATAACTAAGATGTGTTTTATGCCAGATGGGTCTTGTTAGGCATCATTGGAAAGGTTATGATTTACTGAATATGATTATCTAATTTGTATGCATGTATCATTTCTGTATCTGAAGTTAGGAATATTGACTACATAACAATATGGGGGGAGGGATAGCTCAGTGGTTTGAGCATTGGCCTGCTAAACCCAGGGTTGTGAGTTCAATCCTTGAGGGGGCCACTTAGGGATCTGGGGCAAAATCAGTACTTGGTCCTGCTATTGAAGGCAGGGGGCTGGACTCAACGACCTTTCGAGGTCCCTTCCAGTTCTAGGAGATAGGATATCTCCATTAATTAAACAATTACAAAAGTGTTTGCACGGGACACAATGGGCAATGTGTTCGTTGCTTGGTCCAGACTGGGTTGGACTGCCCACCAGACAGAATGCAATCAGTCTAGATTGGCCATTAGGGAGAACAATAGCACTTTGAAGATGCTCATCTCCCACCTTCCTGGGAAGCTTCTTGGGATGCATCAAATGGCCTTTCACTCATGGCTGCTTTGACACTGCAGGGTCATGTGATCATGTCACCTGGTCCTTGACTCTATCTTGGACTGTTGGTATTTTTCCACTAATGGGGGGGTGGGGATCAAACTGGGAAACAAAGGATTCCCACCATATGTAAATCCTATTTCAGGCAGGGCAGTGAGTTAATCAACATTAATCAGTGCTTTGAGTAGGGGGTTGGACTAAATGACCACCTGAGGTCTCTTCCAACCCTAATCTTCTATGATTTCTAGTGTTCATTCTTCACTGAATCTCTGCCCAGGATGACTGCCAAAAGCATCTAAGAAACAAGGCCAAAGGTGGGAAGGACTGAGCCCAGACTGGAAAAGGTGTCTGGCCTGTGAAAGAACTACCTAAAGCTGCAAGCAAGAGCAGCTTGTCTTCAAGAACCTCTGCAATCTGCCATAAAGCAACATTTAGGGTGAGAAATTACCATTTGTAACCAGTTTCTTTAGTGTATTAAGCTTAATTTGGGTGTTTGTTTTTATTTGCTCAGTAATGTTTTGATCTGTTTGCTAACGCTTATAATCACTTAAAATCTATCTTGTGTAGTTGTTAAACTTGTTTTTGTTTTCTCTAAAACCAGTTTGGGGAATTCATAACTGGGGGGTAAAAAGCTGTGCATATCTTCCTCGACCTTGAGGGAGGAGGCAAATTTCAATTAACTTACGCTGTACAGTTCCCTGTGCACCGCAAGACCATACAATTTTGGGTTTACACTCCAGAGGAGGTGTGCACTTAAGTGCTGGGCAGTTCCCTAGCTGAGTCTTCCCATGCAGAGCTGATCTCAGTGTCTGTCTTTCTGTAGCTGGGTGTGTCACTACCTGTGTGTGTGCTGGAGGGGGCTTGATGGCCTGGCTCAGCAGGGCAGTGTAAGGGAGCCCAGACTGGTGGAACAGGCAGGCTCAGTGGTACCCCAGTATATCAGGTGGCACCCCAGAGTGTGGGGGGGCAACCCATCACACCCCCTCCCTTTTCCCCTCAGTGAGCGGTACTTTATAACCCCCCCTCCCTTTTCCCCTACCATACAGCTCGCCTACCCCCCCCTTGAGCAGTTCTGTATAGCCCCCCTCTCCTTTCCCCTCAGCAAGCAGTACTGTATAGGTCCCCCCTCCTCTTTCCCCTCAGTGAGCAGTACCATATAGCCCCCCCCTTCTCCTCAGCAAGCGGTACTGTACCACTCCCCCCCCAGGTGGGCTGTAGGTAAAAGTTTGACTTTAAACAGGAAAAACTAGCAATATTGTCCTTCCTGTCCAGCAGAGCACACCAGGAGAACCCGTCTCTAGCCCCTGTGCTGACACTGCAGCTATTCCAGAGCAGTTAGTGCAGAAGCGGGATGTTTTACAAGGTTGAGGGGAATGGGCAATGCGTTGACTGCTGGGTTGGACAGACGGAGCTGATGGCTCCTTTTCAGGTCTGTCTTCCATGGAACTTTGTGTTTCTGGCTAGTAAAGTTCTTAATTAGAAAAAATGGTTACCTACCTTTCTGCGACTGCTCTTCGAGCGGTGTTGCACAGGCCCATTCCCCTGTAGGTATGTGCGGGCCTCGTGCACAACCAGGGCAGTTTGAACGTCCTCTGTCACCACACGCCACTACCTGCTGGTATAAGAGGGCAGAGCTGCCCCTGGTACCCCCCCCCTCCCGTTCCTTTGTACTGAATAGACTCTGCTAGAGAGGGAAAGGAGAGCAGGTTGTGGAATGGACATGTGCAACATCTCGAAGATCAACAGTTACAGAAAAACAGGTAACTTTTTTCTTCTTCTTTGACTGCTTCCACATGTCCATGCCCCCGTAGGTGACTCACAAACATGGAGGTGGGCTCAGCATCTACTTGATCAGTGATTGTCAGACAACCTGTCAGAAATTGGCATCATCCCTGGACTGATAGGAAATGGCATAATGAGAAGCAAAAGTGTGGACTCATGACAAAGTTGCTGCTTTACAAGTGTCTACAATCAGGACTTGTACAACAAAGCTACTGAAGTTGCCTGTGCTCTTGTACTGTGCTTCTCAACCTTTCCAGACTACTGTACCCCTTTCAGGAGTCTGATTGATCTTGCATACCCCAACTTTCATCTCAATTAAAACCTACTCGCTTACAAAATCAGACATAAAAATACAAAAGTGTCACAGTACAGTATTACTGAAAGAGGCTTACTTTCTCATTTTTACCATTCAATTATAAAATAAATCGACTGGAATATAAATATTGTACTTACATTTCAGTATGATACTTAAGCCTGTTTTTCACTTGTGAGCCTTGTCTGAAGCCTGAGCCTCAGCCATGGGCTGAAGCATCTATCTTAGCTTTACAGGAGTGCGCTTTTCATTGAAGCTGCAGCACTTGGCACCGAGTCAGACTGGGTCAGCCTAGCCTCCCTATCCTTCGTCTTAGGAATTAGGCTAACTATATGTATTCACTATGTTCACAAAGATTGAGAGAAGAACTGTTCCACTATAGAACAGAGTTCCAATGACTGTCATGGTCAGTAAGAAGGAACTGAGCATGAGTAGGGGCTGCTCTGCCCTTTATACCTGCTTGTACTGGTGCACAGCAGCAGGGGGAAACTGAGGCTACTCAACGGGTACCACTGAGGGAAAAAGTTTGATGGTCATGCGCTGGGCGCACAGACACCAAGTGCAGAATGCACAAAAGAAAACTAATCGAAACAAGAATAACCATGTGGAATTTTATTTTCTTCAGGTATTTGTTCAACTGTCTCAAATCTAAAATAAGCCTGAGACCCCCTTTTGCTTTGGGGATAAGGAAGTAGAAGAATAGAAGCCTTTCCCCTGAGGCCCAATGGGACTTCCTCTGTGGCCACTGCCTGAAATAGCGACTAGACCTCCTGCTCAACACTGATCTCATGAGCATGGTCCCTGAAGAGGGAAGGGGGGTGGGAAGGAAGGGTAAAAATAAACTGGAGGGCATATCTCAGCAACACCATGCTTAAAACCCACTGATCTGATATTACTTGGGCCCAAGCACTTAGGAAGTGGGATAAGCAATTTGTAAAGAAAAGGTGGGAAACAAAAGAAGGGTCTACGTTTTTTCTTCAGTACTGGCAAATGGGGCCGAGGAGCAGTAGACATCTGCAGTGCGCTTTGTACTGAAGCTGATGCACTTGGGGCGCTCTCTGCGTGAGACAAGTGCAATGAGGGGAAGGGAGAAGTTCTGCCTCCATGAGTAAACATTTGAGCCTTGCTGCTCAATCTTTCTTTGATCAGGGCTTAAATGCCTTGCAGATGTGACATTTGTCACCTTTGTAGGCTTCTCCAAAACATTTCACACTGGCTGGGTGTGGGTCACTGACCGGCATAGACTTAAAACCTGGGGAGTATGGCATCGGTCCAGTACTGATTCTGATACCAAAAGATGAAAAATTGGTCCCAAAAGACCTAAGACTAAAATCTATCACTAAAACTAGCTAAAACAAATGTAAACTTAACTAATTCCTAACAATAACAGGAAGTAGGTATACAAAGGAGTGAGGGAAGCACTTATGACAACAAATCTGACACCACTCCGACAGCCATCACTGGCGGTAAGAAGGAACTGATGTTGGACAGGGTGGCTCCACCCTGTTATAGAAGCACGCAGTGGCATGTAGTGACAGGGCACTCAAGCTGCCCAATGGTTTCTGCTGAGGAAAAAGTTCAGCTGTGCACGAGGCACACTCAAGCCTACAGTGGAATGGCCATGTGCAAGCCCACGAAGAACAATATGATGGCATAAGCGCCAACTTTCTCCGGCACCGGTGGGTGCCCGCGTCCCCCCTCCTCGGCCCCGACTCCACCCCCATCCCATCCCCAAAGTCCCCGCCCTAACTCTGCCCCCTCCCTACCCCTATTGGATCCCTTCCCCAAATCCCCACCCCGGCCCTGCCTCTTCCCCCAGCGCGCCGCGTTCCCCCTCCTCCCTCCCTGCCCCGCGAATCAGCTGTTTTGCGGCACAAGCACTGGGAGGGAGGCGGGGGGGAAGCAGGACTTAGCGGCACGCTCGTGGAGGAGGCAGAGGTAAGCTGGAGCAGGGGGGCAGGGCGGGGCCACGGGGAGCTGCCGGTGGGTGCTGAGCAACCACCAATTTTTTTCTGTGGGTGCCTATGCATGATGGATGTAATTGGGGAAAGTAGCTGGCTTGAAAGTTTGTTTCACCTGCTAAGTGGCTGCTACATTCACGGTCTTCCCAGCCTCCAGGAGCGTGAGGGAAGGAGAACAACGCTACTTGGAGAACATTAGTTCACATATGATTCTCACTGCTCCATGACTTCCCTGGAAGAGCACTCACTCCTGCTGGAAATTCCTCCTTACCTCTCCCTGTGCAGAGGCTTGGAGTATGTGATCTGGTGAAGAAGCAAAGAATGCCCTTGAAATATAGAAGCAGCATCAGTGTCTTGATGCTGGATCTTGGTATCGCATGGATGGATGGACAGATGGACAAGGAGATACTCAATGCTTGTGGGAGGAAATAGCTACAGAGGACAAAGCATAAAAGCTAGATGCTGTGACCCAGCTTAAACCCATCTCAGGCAATGACCCTTCCTCTGTAGCCTTGGATAAATCACTCAATGTCTGTGGTTGAGTTTTCCCACCTCATAAAAAAAAGGGTTGTAGGATTAACATTAATGCTTATGAAGCGCTTCAAAGAGTTAGATACTATAGATATGGTAAGGATTATTATTTATATTATGGTAATTCATATAAAATCATACAATAATGAGTTACTGGGGGATGCTGACCCCCAACTGTTCATTGGCTTCTGCTCTCATCCCTCAGGCACCAGTGTCACTCCTGTAGCGACCAAGGGACTCCCTCTTTGCACCATTTTCTGCTGCAGCAGCTGTCAGTCACTCAATGGTTTTATTGTGTTTTCTGGTAGGAGGTGGGATTGAACGGAGACTCAACAGTTCTGGGATACAAGGGTGGATGCCAACCCTGTGGCCAGGGCAGAAGCTCCTCCTCTTGCTAGGCATATTCCTCACCCAGTGCCATGCAGTGTTGCTGTTGAGAGAATGGGGTGCCTCCCCCGTATGCCACCCCAGCATCAGGACTCTCACCCCATAACGAGGTGGGTAAACAAGAAGCTGCAGACCTACTGGAATGGCTGGGGCCTAGAGAGATTAGTGATCAATGATTGCCATGTTCAGAACCATCTCCAGGGTTCGGAGTCTCTTTTCAGCAGTAGCTGTCCCTTCCTCCCCTGTCCCTGTCCAGTTCTGCCTGCGTCAACCGTAGTGATAGACAAAGTCGTAGCTGCTGGGCTCCTTGGGGATGGGTGGTGGGGCCTCAGGGATCTGGATATTCTCCAGGTCCAGGAGTCTCAGCTTCATTTCCATGCTCAGCAGCGTGTCCAGGTCACTCTTGGTTAGCTCACTAGACATGTCCTTCCCCAGGAGGGCATTGAGTCCATCGATCCAGATACAGTACTGTGGAGAACAAGTAGACAAGTAGACATTCCCTAGGCATAAACCATGGGGAATGCCCCTGTGGAGCCCCCCCATCCCAAAATACACCAGCACAAACCACGGGTAGGAACATCCCTCTGGACGCCCCCTGAAATTGGTGACACCAGCAGGAAATAAAATGAGAAATTCAGAAAATGCAGTACATTAATCTGGGGGAAAGTAATTCAACCACAGACTCCTAATGGGAGGGAGAAGCTAGGGAAGCAAGAATGACTGACATGAGTTTGGAATGTGACATGGCAGCAGAAAAGACAATGCAATTTTAGGCATTACGTCTCAGAGCATGTGAGGAACAGCCTGTTGATGGCCAATGCCAAGGACCATAGACGCCGACTCCGTGGGTGCTCCAGAGCAGGGGTCGAGCACCCCCCGGCAACTTAGAAAGACGGCGCCTCTACCAAGGACTAAAGGAAGTCATTCAGGGTGGTACAAGGGGCTAGAACTTGCCCTAACAGGATGATATTACAAACAAGGGAGATTTAGGTTGAGCATTAGGCAACATTTTTTAACAGTGAGACTGGTGCATCTTGTCCAAAGCTTGGGGGGAACTGGTTTTTCCCTGTCTCCTCTTTGCAATTTGACAGCCCCATTTCTTACCTCATACTTATTAGGTGCAATGAAGTTCAGTGTCTCATCAGGATCATACAATATCGAGAAGGCCAATTCCAACACTTCCTGAAGGAAGAGGTTTTTAATCATCAGCTAGATAAATCATCATAACAGTCCTTTCTGCTACACCAACAATGTTGGGGGTCCCAGCTGCAGCCCAGGACACCTCCACAATGCAATCCTGTTCCCCGGGCACCTCCTCACTGTGCAACTAGCACCAGGGCACCTTGCCAGTCACAGAACAAGTTGGGTGGGCAGTGGGTCTAGGAGTGAAACAGCAAAGAGACCAGGGACTGGAAAGGAGATGTAGGGGTCCCAGATTTAGGCTGGGACTGTGTGTAAATGGTTCCCATAGACAGCTGTCATTTAGAGCTCGTTTCTGCTGCTTCCACCCTCCAAGAACTGCTCATCAGCCAAGGGACTGTACTAAAGAAAGGAAGGGAGCAGTTACCTTGTTCTGCTTCAGTGCACTTTTCTCCTTCATGTGTGGACAGTCCTTTCCTGTGACGATGGCCTTGATGTCTGCTACAGGGACTAGGAGTGAAACAGGAAAGTCACAACAGGAGGAACCCTGACTATGAAGAGATGGGGCTTTACCTTGACGTTACATGGCCCCATGTCCATCTGTCTGTTCACAGGCTTTTCTACAGACTCCATTACCAGACTGTCTGAGCCTCATAAACACAAATGAACTTATCCCCATAGCCCCTGATGTGGGAAGTACCAAGTGACACATCAAAGGTCACACAGGGGCTTGGGGAAGGGCCAGGGACTGAATTCAGATCTCCTGAGTACCAGTCAGTGCTGTAGCCACTGGTTCGAATGGTCGGTAGGTGGCAGAGCACAGGGCATTGCACATAGTGCCAGCGTCAGAGCAATAACCTGGACCTACTCTTTTCCTGCAGCGACTCGAAGGTCACTTCGCCCTGGGCATTGTCTTCCAGGTCTCCGTAGTGTAGAACCTTGTGGTTCAAGGCCAGACGACAGTACCAGAATCTCTCTGGAAAACACAACATACAGCATGGCATAAGTCGAGTCAGACAAGGCCCCCATGATAGCCCTGTATAGCCCCACTCTCTCATTCTCTACAGTGCCACCTGCTGGCTGTGACAAGGATTGCGGTCTCCTGTATGTATGCACCTCTGTGCCATCCCAGCCTGTTGGCCGGTGTAGCAACCCTGTTTATCCACCCCCTTCCTTGCCAACTGGGAAACCCACTTAGTCCTATTTGCTTCAGTGCTCCTACACTGGGAGGCTGTAGCAGGCCCCACCTTGTCTCCTGCGATTCCCAATTTTCCGGAAGCTGCTTCCCTCGCAAAGCCGGTTCAGACGCTGCTGTTTTATCAGCTCCAGGATCTCAGGCTGGATTTTCTCTCTCAGCTCCCTGGAGATCAAAGACAATTGAGTAAACAAGAGTCTGGGGTTAGCAGCCTGCAATTCAATGCAAGGGAGGCCAGTATGTGGGGAAGAGAGCTGCCCCTGTCAGGCACTTACACAATGGGTGGTGACTGAAAGTCATCTTGGCTCATTCTCTCAGACTGGCGCAGCCGCAGGATCTCAGAGTAGCTTAGGCTGCGCAGCTTGCTCTTGAACTGGTCCAAGGAGTTGGGTTTGGAGGGCAGAGCCCGGGTGATCTGCTCACGTACAACCTGCATCACCTAGAGGGATGGGATGGGAGATAACAGGCAGCTTACATTCCTGCTGCCCAAGGGGAGCTGGGATTCGGGGCTGAATTCAGCCAAGGGCTGCAAGGGACAGATACAGCGAGAGTGTGGTCAGGAGGCACATCCAATTGAGGGCTTTGAGGGCCCAGGGCAGGGAAAGCAGAGGTCAGAGGGCTGCCTCCTTCACCAGGATCCTAAACATATTCCTACATGCACTTGTACACACCTCCCCACTGCTCCATACTTTGCTGAGTAAGGAGTCTGTCTGTGCGCTCTCCCTCTCCGATACAAAGCCCTTCCCAGGGCAGGTTCCCATCCCCCTGACCTTGTTGAAATCCTCTGCCGTTGCTCTCATCTCCTTCCAGGTCTTGTTTAGCAGCTGGATGCAGATGGCAAAGAGCTCCTCAAATGCTCGGTCATGGGTGAAGAACATGGGGTGGTAGTCATTCCGGCCCTCATTGGCTTCAGGGACAGAGAAGGAAATTATGTGAGTGTCTGAGCAGCCAGGGCAGGAGGTCCTGGAGCTCATGGGAAGAACTAAGCTTGTTGCAATCAGAACAGCCTGACAGTGTGTGTAATACACGCTTCTGACCGTAGCCAAGTAGTTCATTTTATCATCCATTAATCATTGTGATATTTGGTGTCATGGTCAATTCATATGCTATTTCATATATAATAAATATATGCCAAATAGATTTAAATTGTTGGATTATAGAAGTAGAAGATTGACAAATATTTTGGAGTGATGAGTTTGTATTAGGTATATCAGTAAAGCATGGCTGGAATGCAAGACCTGAGGCCTGTAAGATTTTAGCTTAGCCATACTAGGCCATAGACTTAAGAATGCTTGACATGAGTGGGTGATCTAGGAATAACCCTATGCCAGTAAAGTCACAAGATTACTGTAAAAGATGTGCCAATAGGTGATATTACAGAAAACTAGATTGCAATAAACTACCATGTATTGTCCAAGACCACAAGACACCTGATTGTAACATGGACTGTCCTGTCCTGACTGCAGGTTACATGTTGTACATAGATGCTAATGAGAATAAGAGGAACTAAGAAACAACCTATGAAAAATGGGACACCCCAGTATTCATGGGGTGTGGAAGTACAGATAAGGAAAAGAGGGTTGAAACCCTCATGGATATGTGATCAAACAACAATATAGAAGAGGTTAATTGGTTGGGTAAAAGTGGGAAGACCCCAAGGGACAACCCCACGGGGAAACCCCAGCAGGAACCATCCCTCTATCAATGGTCATCTGCTGAGAGATCCATCAGACGCTAGAATATCTTTGAGGATATGAATAGGACTACTGTCTTAGTCATTGCATGGGTTTTTGTAGGATTTATATATGCATGGGTAATTTTAACTTTACTTAGTGCTTTAATAAAACTTGTAGTACAGATAAGACTTTGTACTCGTGATTGTGTCTTTGGTCACGATCCTTGGTCTTCATGTGTTCCTGGAGTCTCCACATTTGAGAAAAGCACCAGAGGTCATTTTCACTCTGCTAAGCTTGAAACTAGCAAAAGGAGCTGAACCCATGGTAGTTTAATGCAAAATTACTAAATTCAATTTAAATAAATAAAATAAAAAAAAAGGCTACATGAACCTGTCTATGGTTTACCTCCCCTATCCCCATGCTAGTATATGTTGGGGATGAGGAAATTACTTCAGAGTCCAGATCTGAGAATCAGTCCGTGTCTTTAACCGGTGAGCAAAAATCACCGTGCAATACTTTGCTACTTCTGCTGCTTTATTCAGGCACCTTATTCATCGATTCTAAGGTCAGAAGGATCACTGTGATCATCTAGTCCAGTGGTTCCCAAACTTGTTGAGGAGAGGTTGAGGGAACTGGGATTATTTAGTCTGCAGAAGAGAAGAATGAGGGGGGATTTGATAGCTGCTTTCAACTACCTGAAAGGGGGTTCCAAAGAGGATGGATCTAGACTATTCTCAGTGGTAGAAGATGACAGAACAAGGAGTAAATGTCTCAAGTTGCAATGGGGGAGGTTTAGGTTGGATATTGGGGAAAAACTTTTTCACTAGGAGGGTGATGAAGCACTGGAATGGGTTACCTAGGGAGGTGGTGGAATCTCCATCCTTAGAGGTTTTTAAGGTCAGGCTTGACAAAGCCCTGGCTGGGATGATTTAGTTGGGAATTGGTCCTGCTTTGAGCAGGGGGTTGGACTAGATGACCTCCTGAGGTCCCTTCCAACCCTGTGATTCTATCCTCTTCATTATTTATCACTCCCCCAATTTGTGTGTAATCGGAAAAGAGTGATTTTATGTTTTCTTCCAGATAATTGATAAAAATGTTAAATAGTGTAAAGCCAAAAACCAGTCCCTGTGGGAACTCATTAGAAACACACCTGCTTGATGATGATTCCCTGTTTACAGTTACATTTTGAGAGCCACCCGTTAGTCATTTTTTAATTTATTTAATGTGTGCCACATTAATTTGAGATCTTTCTATATTTTGTTAATCAAAATGTCTCATGGCACCCAAGTATATTATATCAATGGTATTAGCTTTATCAACCAAACCTGTGAACTCATAAAAAAAAAATAAAAAAAAAAAATATCAAATTAGTTTGAAAGGATCTATTTTCTATAAACCCATGTTGATTGGCATTAAATTATATTGGCAAAATATTAGCTTTCTTCTAGTCTTCTGGCACTTCCGCAGTGTTCCAAGACTTATTGATAATCAACATTAACTTTCCAGCAAGCTCCTCAGCCAGCTCTTTAAAAACTCATAGATGCAAGGTATCTGGTTCTGCTGATTAAAAAATGTTTAACAGTCTCCTGAGATATTAGTGGATTGGAAAGAGTGTTATCATATGATATGACTATATCACCTGTTTTTTCCTCAAATGCAGAACAGAAATATTTATTGAACACTTCTCCCTTTTCTGCATTATTATTGATAACACTAACACTCCCATCTAGTAAAGGACCAATACCAGTTTTAGGATTCTTTTTATTCCTAATATACTTTAACTCCTCCTTATTGTCCTTAACTCTGCTGGCCACAGATTTCTCTTTCTGTCCCTTTGCTTCTCTTATCAATTTTCTACTATTCCTAATTTTTGATTTATAGTCATTACTATTGACTTCCCCTTTCTTCCATATGTTATTTCCCCTACTGTGATTTGCACTGTACCATAAAGAATGATTAAAAGATTAGTTTCTTACCCTACAGTAACCATGATTCGTCAGTGTGGATCCCACTGTAGGTTTGCATGCACCTCATGTGGCAAGCTTGGAATCTTTTCTGAGTAGCAGTGTCTGTCACAGCAATGCATGTGCCCCATGCCTCCTTGCATTCCTTTGCTAGAGCGTAAAGCAGCCACGACCCTCTTTCAGTCCCCTCGCAATTCGTAGCCCATAACTGCTGAGGAGTGTGAAAAGCCTGGATGGAGGGTGAGTCATGGGATCCACACTGACTACAACATCTTGATGAACCACAGTTATTGTAGGTAAGTAACTGTTCTCTCTTCTTTGAGTACGTGTCAGCGTAGATGCCACTATAAGTGACTGGCAAGCATTGTCCGCTCAGGATGGTGGGAATGAGGAGTATCAGCTGCATCAGTCAAATAGAGATTGGAGGACTGCTCTCCCAAATGGACATCAGATCTAGCAGCTAAGTACAGTCCATAGTGTTTGACAAATATGAATGGATTGTTTAACATAGCTGCCTTGCAGATTTTGGATAACTGGCATCTTTTGAAAGCAGGCGGATGTTGCTTGGGCTCTGGTGGAGAGAGTCTTAGCAGTCAGTGGCAGAGGTATAGTGGCCAGCTAGTAACACAATGAGATACACTGAGTTACCCATTTTGATAATCTTTGTGATGAAATAGTCTGCCCCTTGGAGCAGCTGGCCACAGCCACAAATAGATGTGGGCACAGTCTAAAAAGTGTGGCCCTGTCACTATAATATTGGAGAACTCTGGATATATCCAGAGTGTGCAGCAGCTTCACCTCTTGGGTGGAATGTGGCTTTGGAAAGACCAGAGATAAAGTGATAGATTGGATTTGGAACTTAGAAACCATGTTGGGAATGAATTTTGCAGGAAGTCTTAGTATGATCCTGTCTTTATGGAACCAGGCATACAGGGGTTCTGCATGAGTGCCTGAAGCTTTCTCACCTAGACTTGGGTGATGGCCACCAAAAAAAGACTGTTTTAAGAGTGAGATGGTGGATAGCACACTCCAAGAGGGGCTCAAAGGGGAGCTCCATTAGCCTTAGAAGGATGATGCTGAGGTCCTATGTGGGAATAAGTTCCCTGACCGGTGGCTAAGTAGCCATTAGACCCTTGAAAAACGTGGATACTGGTGGATAAGAGAAGATCAAGAGCAACTGTATCGGTGGATTTTGCCACCAGGTGGACCTTGACTGAACTAAAGGACAATCCAGAATGTTTTAACTGCAGCAAATAGTTGAGAATCTTCTGGTCTAGACTGTATCAGGCAGCCCATACAGAGAACCTTTTCCATTTGGTGGTCAGTTTTCCTGCTCTGTACCAGGATTTCTTGAACTTGTAAGGAGCAATCCTTTACCATGGTGCTTAACCAGCCAGCATTCAAGCAGTTAAGTGCAGGGACTTTGGTTCCGGATGGAGAATCTGACCCTGTGAGAAAAGGTCTAATTGGCCCAGCAGCCTGACTGGTGATTGCACAGACACCTGCAACAGGTCTGTCAGCCAGAACTGCCTCAGTCAATAGGAGCTCTGAATATGGCCCTGGTACTGTGTGACTTTGCCAGTAACCTTGGGGATTAGCGGAATTGGTGGAAAGGCAATACGAGGTCTTGATTCCATTGCAGAAGAAAAACATCCAGCAATGATCAAAGGCTCATGCCCTCTCTGGAACAGAAGTTTGGACACTTGGTGTTGTCTTTGGTGGGACACGTCAGAGGTGTCGCCCACTGATGGAAAGTCGACCTAGTGATAGAATCCTGCATCAACCCTTGTGACTGATGACTGCCTGCTCAGGACATTCATCAGATTGTTGACAACTCCCAGGAGGTGCAGAACTCCCAGGGTTATGCTATGCAGATGATACCATTTCCACGGTTTGTTCGTTCCTTTGAAGAGAGGCAAAGAGCTGGCACCCCGTCTTTGTGCATGTAATGAAATGCCAATATATTGTGTCTCAGTGTCTGCACTATGGAATGTCGTAAGACTGGGAGAAATGCCATATACATCAGTTCAATTGCTCTGAGTTCTACGACATTTATATGCAGCCCCGTGTCCTCTGGGGACTAGACTCCTGGTATCTGTAGATGGCCTAGGTGAGCTTCCCCAGCCTGTACCCGATGTGTCGACTAATGCCATAGTTGGCAACAGGGTCACTTTGACCTGCATCCCTTTCTGGTCTTTGTTGGGATGCAGCCACCAGTCCAGCACTAAGAAGACATGAGATAGTAGTAGGACTTTCCTGCTCATCAGGTACTTAGCCTAGGAGTAAACTTACCTGAGCCAGAAGTGTAGAGGCCTCAGATGAATTCTGGCAAGCAGCATCAGGTATGTTCACAGGGACATATAGCCTAATAATGCAAGACAAATCTGTACCATCATAGCTGGTTGTGATTTCACTCTGTTCAGTGATAACTAGAAAAAGAGGAATCTGTCTTCTGGCAGGTTAGCCCTTGCTGTCATGGAATCTATCCTGGCCCGTACAAACTATAATCTGTGATGGGATAAAAGACAATTTCTTGTAATTCACCAGGAGGCCCAGCTGCAGAAACAGGGAAAGGGCACAACTAAGGCTGGTCAGAGCTTCCTGATAGGATCTGCCTCTGATCAGCCAGTCATCTAGTCAAAGTTGCCCTCTTAGGTGTGCCACCATTGTGGCAACACATTTTGTAGACTCTTGGTGCTGTGAAGAACCTGAAAGGCAATACTTTGTACTTGCAGTGATTGGGCTCTGCTGTAAATCTCAGGTACTTCTGTGGCCCAGATGGATTGCTGTGTGGAAGTACATGTCCTAAAAGTCAAGAGCCACAAACCAGTCCAGAGCCTGTCCTATGGATCCTAGATGAAGCAATAAGGCCACTTTTTTGTAACAGGCTCTTGTGAGGGGTCCATGAAGATGGACAGGGAAGGAGAGTGGGTAGGAGGCAAGGAAAAGAATTACATGGGGCACGCCCAGCACTCATTTGCTGGTATAATTCCTGACCACACCAGATGGAAGTGGGTGAGGTGGTTTCTCAAGGTCAGCTCTGGTATGGTCTTCATGTGGTTCTCAACACCCCCATCAAACCTGCTGCATGACAGAGGAAAATGACAGGCGCTCCTGGAGTTACAGGCCTGCTTTCTGGATGCGTATCTGGTTGGTACCCGGCAACAGGATGGTGTTCTTTGCCTTTGCAGGGTCTGATGTTGGGAGAGCTTTGATATGGTGCAGGGATGTAGATCCCTAGGGACCTCAGCACTGTCCTTGAAGCTTTGAGGGAATGGGAGTGCCTCAGCTATCTGGTTGCTGAACAGGTGCCTGTAACCAGGAATCCTGGTGCATTGTGATTGCCATAGTCATGAATCTAGCAATCATACCAGACTTGTCCATTGCTACTTTTAGCGCTGTTTTTTGCGATCATCTGGACCTCTGATGGTTTCTCTGAGCTCTTCTCTGTATTCCTGTGGGAGACAAAATAGGAAGGGGGTGGAACAATCACACTTTTCCCCCCATAAAAAACTCTTTTCATGAACAAGATCTTATAGTTCATGATACACACCTGGAGGGAGGCAGATGAATGTGCCATCTGACTAAAAAGGTCTAATTTCCTGGGGTCCTTATCTTTAGGAGTTCCTTGGTGAATCTGGTCTTTTCTCCTGAACAACAGATACTACTAGCAACCCTGGTGCTGGATTCATGTAACAATGTTCAAAGCTCTTGAACAGTATTTGGCAGTGCTTTTCTTCTTAGTTCCAAGCAGGGGAAAGCGAGACTGGGGCATGCCACAGTCCCTTTGCTGGGTCCAGTATGCCCTCATTAAATCAGGAGGGCAATCCTTGATGGCACTGAGGAGCTCAAAAAGTCAAACAGCTTGTGCGTGTTCTCTTGGATCACTTATCTCAATAGCTGATGTTTCAGCTATCCTGGAGAGCACGTCTTGGAAGGCTCTAAAGTCAACAATGTTTGGGCTGAAGCAAGCATCTCATTAGGAGAAAATGAAGACCCCTTTGGTGGGGAGGACAGTTGGAGCATCTCTCAAGCTGCCTTGACTTGCCCCTAGTTCTGGTGAGGGGAGGGCTTGGCCATTGACCCAGTGGTGATTGAGATGTCATCCTTTTCCCCTACACCTGCAACGGGGGTCTGCTCCTGGACTGTGGATGGCTCCAGTGTAGGACTCATGAATGAAATTGTTTTTAGTTATCCTGTACCATTGTAACTTCTGTTCACCATTTCATAACACTTGCCATTTTGCCTACATTGTAACTTCTGTGCCATATTGTAATTCAAACCCCATTTTAAAACGCTTACTCCATTTTGTAAGGGCTTGCTGCAACCTTTATTGTTGCAAACTCTGCTGTAATTTTATTAGTCTAGTTAAGATGTGTAAATGAGGGATGCATGGGTGATAGAATCAACCTCCAGCACCAGCCCGTCCTGATGAGATAAAGTTCAAATACCAACGGCTGAAGAACTAGACAACAGCCCTAACTCAAGCAAGAAGCATCCACCCTAAAAAAAAACAACAGAAGGAAGATCAAAGCCAGGTCCCAGGCTGACAGTCACGCCTGCAATTAACGGGTGATCAAGCACCAAACCCAGAGGCGGCGTGACACAGCGAGACCTAGGAACTTTGAATCCAAACTAAACTCCTATAAAAAAGGAAGGGTGAGATGAGAGACTTTGGGTAACGTTCTGCTATCAACATCAAGGAGCATCGGTGCGCGCCTGACAGAGACCCGGCTCCTCCTCGTGCTCAGCTTTCCTGGCCAGTTAGCTGTCACGAGCTACGATCCCAAGCTGCGAACTCAAACTACAACCAGGACTGGTAACTATCCAGCAGCTGCAGAACATTTTGGTGTGTGTGTGTGTGTGTGTGTGTGTGTGTGTGAGTGTAAGCATTAAGGTATTTGCTAATAGTTACAGATTAATAATAAATGTGGCATCTTTGCCTTGACCCCTAAAACGATCCTGTGTAAGTTTGTGGGACAACACCAGGAGGGCCAGTATGGTCAAGGTGCAGATTATAAGGGTACTGGCCAGATTGGCAGTGGACTGGTCAACTACAGTCATGCATCAGTGCCTGGTAAGGAATGTTGCTGGAACTCCCTCTAAGATCCTTTTCTGAGAGTAAGAGACAGAGGCGTAAGTGGTTTGACCTAGCGGTTATGGCTGGGCTGGTGTCCACACAGTCAAGGGTGGCCACGAGGGAGCAGTCAGTGAGCAGGGATAGGAGTAATCGCTAGAGATGGGATCAACAGACAAAAAGTAAGGGTCAGAGTCAGGCTGAGTTAGGAGACTGGAGATCAGAAAGCTAGGGGAGGTCTGGAGTTGCAGCAGGCCAGAGGTCTGTGTGGTTGCCTAAACAACTTCCTGGGGCACCGTCTAGGGTTAAATAGTGAGCATGGGCCAATCAAAAGGCTGCAGGGTATTGCTGCTCTGGACCCAGTGGGCAATTCTAATCTCCACAATGCTCCTTGGATGGGGCTCTGGATGGTTCCCTGGTGATGATGTAGGAACTGCAGCCCTGAGCTCTACAGACCTGGGTTCTAGTCCCACAGATCCTTACACTGATCTGATGGAAGAGGGTTCCCTACTTGAAGTAGGAGAGAAGGAATGGGTTGGATATGGTGAAGAGAAGTACATTTCTGTGAACAGCAGTACCATTGGGGGTATGTCTGGTGCTGGGGCCTCCAGTGCTGGTGTCTGTCCCAAGTGCAGAGGTGATGGCAGTACCTCTAAGGTGCATCTTGGTACCAGAAAGGGTTGTTGACTGGCACAGATGTTGGTACCGGTGTGAGTCTCAGTGTCAAAATTTGTAAAAAGTACAGCTGTCTCCTGTGCTGTCTTCATAGTCTATACCTTGCTCCTAGCCCTCAATGTCATGGAGGGGTTAGATTTGTCTTTGGAGGAGTGTTTCAAATCCTCTTTTCAGGATAAAACTGCTGGATGCGCCAAGCTGCACTTGGAATCTGTGCCAGTCTGTTGTTACAGGGTCTCTTTGTCCTGGAGTTGGTGCTAAAGCGTTGAGCAGTAAGGCCATCTATGCCAGTGCTATGACTGGTCTTGGAGATCTTGGGGCTGATACCAATGGTCTTGGCACACTTTTTGATGACTTCTTCCCCCCCGATGGAAACCAGGGGTATGTGGTTAGAGGAGCAGTTTCTGGGGATAGCCTCCACGACTCCAGCTTGGTGGAGCTCTCATCTCTAGGATTGGATGCAGCATTCATGGATCACTCAAAGAGATGTTACTTGAGCCTCGTGTCTCTTCACGTTTGTACATTGGATGAGAAGGAACAGCAGAACGAGCACATGTTGCAGATGTGCCCTTCCCCAAGGCAGAAATGGAATCTGTTGTGCTCTTCAGTTAAGGACATGAGACCGTCGCACAATGGACAGGGTTTTAACCTATAGCATGTGTGAAGTGCCTCACTGTGCTGTGCAGGTTGTGTGCACGGGAGCTTTTAGGCAGATTTCCCCCTATCCTTTCCCCTTTTTTTAATGTCCAAGTCCAAGTTAATAACGAGAAAGTGAAGAGGAATTCCTTCACAGAATAAAGTAATCTGAAGTGAGTTTGAAGCTCAAGAAAGAGTAATGAGTCAGACACTCATTTGGTTTAGTATCTCTGCCATGGGTGGCAAGAGGGAACCAAGGGAGGGCTGTGGTCTCTTTTCCTTTTATGCCCGTGCACAGGGCACACACGGGGCCCAGCAGACATTGCTATTCAGAAAAAGATTGAGCTTGCATGCATGAGGTACATGCACACCTATAGTGGGATCCATACTGACACATACCTAAAGAAGAACTAAGCACTGTCATCCTTGTAGCCCCAGAAGAGAGCTTCCCATCTGACTCTCACACATCACTCAGGAGGCCCCAATAGCATCCATGGCCTTGCCTACATAAGGACATTTCTTACCTGCTCTTCAGCACTGGTGCTACCAGCTGGGTGAGCTGTAGTGCAGGCAATTTTACCACTGTGTCCTCTGACCCTGTACAACCCTACTCCAGCCCAAGGAGCCTAACTCACCAAAGACAGTACAGACCCTGGTCTCAGCACTCATGGATCACAAGAAAGCAGACTCCAGGCTCTCTGCCCTTGGGCACAGAATGTATAGCCAGTGGGTGATTTCAGGGGAGCACCTTCCCAGTACACAGCACATCTGGAGAAATGTTCCAGGGGTTGGGATGGAGGCACTTACGGAGCTCCCCAACCTGCAGGATTTCACACAGCATCTTGGTGAGCTCAATGGCGCTGCGCCCAAACGGGCACTCATGCTTGTCCTCCCGACTGCTGTTTTCCAGGACAATCTAGAGAGAGAGAGAGAGAGAGAGAGAGAGAGCGCACACATGACACAGCACAAACCAGGGTGACGATGTTTGCAGGAGGTACCCTTCTCTCCATACCCTTATGTAGGTGTCCTGATGGAATTTGGCCAAGTAGAGCATGTTGTCCAAAGCCAGCATCCCTGGGGGAGTCTGGGTAAAGTCCATGGCTGGATTGATGTGATTCTGTGGGTAGAGTGTAGGAAAAACCCAAACACATTAGTCCTAGGGAATCCTGAAAGAAGCCCCCCTGAATCTGCCCGTGCAGGGGGTCCCTAACCCTCACAGAACCCTCCACCTGAGATGAGCAATCCACCCAGGGAACACTTGAGTGCCACCTATCCAAATTGTCTCTGGAAATGTTATTTGTTGCTCCTGTGGAGATAAACGTAACTTGCACACAACAATCTGTGCCCTCCGAGAAGATCCTTGCGCATCATGCCAAGAGACCTGAGCCTAATCACCGGCTTTAACTGAGCAGTGAATTCACAAGGATACGAACAGGGAGCCCTGTCTCTGCAGAGTTCCTCTCTTAGGAGATGTCTTAGGCTCCGATACAGAAATGGGGTGTGATCTGTGCACTTTGTGGCCTCCTTTTGTTCTCCCCTCCCCGATAGGGAACTCTTAAGCTGCCTCTAGCAAACTGTGGCATCAGCAATCCCTCCGGATGCTTACAGTGAATCCCAGCATCTTGTAGTCCTTGGTGTACATGGCTTTGCGTTTCTCTGTCCCGCCCCCAGGTACGGTGTTGCCATCAGACTCTGCATCAAAAGCGATTCTTCTCAGCTCAAATATGATGTCTCTTTGTGCCTGAGGGACAGAAGGCAAGGAGATTGCAGCGCATCAGCAATCACACAGGCAATATTTCTACACAACACCATGCAGTCCTGTCTCTCTCCAGAGTTCATGTTATGGGCATGGACCAAGTGCCAGGAATCGAATTGGCACTTTTTACAATGACACTCATTGGGAACTCCAGCTTTTAACACTCCCTGCAGCTGAGGTGGAGCTAAGGAAGCCAGTCATGAATCAATTCCCCTCTTTCAGCACCTCCTGTCCCTCATAATCGTACCCAGACTGCTGACCCTGGGGCTTCCTCTACAGTGCACTCACTGCAGCCCTAACAATGACCTGATCATTGGGATCCATCTTGGTCATCATCCGCTCTTCCAGGAGGTTAAAGGTCAGGACCTGCAACACGTACAGCTGATGCGCCATTTCTGTTTTGATTGGGCGGTTTCCTCTGATCACATGCTGCAATATCAAGGGTGGGGGCAAGAGTGAACAGTAAGAAAAACTACTGAGTGCTGCTTGCTGTAGGCACAAGTCAGGCTGCCCATACCCCTGTGTTCGTGAAGATCCAATACCTGACAGGACCTGCTCTAATGCCAGGAGGAAACAGGCTGCAAACTCTCTTCTCTCTCTTGGACAAATGGTTGCAATTCCACTCTGCACAGACTCATACTCCTGGAGGTGCCCTTAGGCAGCAAGATTTAAACTCAACATAAGCGAGGTTTCCAATTAGTAATGACTAAGAAGCTCCCTGTCATTTGTCACATACTCACATTCAGGATTATAGACCTCAGGTGCTTCTGGGCAAACGCATTAGCCATTTCCTGTTGGGGATTCAGAGATAAAAGAAACATGAGAGAAAAACAAAAACAGAACCCACCTCTTGCAGAAAGGAGAGAAAAGGCGAACGACAGATCAGTGATAGCCCATACCATGTAGGACAGATAACTCACTACAGACAATCACCATGGACAATTCCTCCACCCCACCCATGTCTCTTTAGAGTGCTGGTCACCCTGAGATCTAAGGGCCCAATTCATTATCGCTCTATGGCCCCTTTGCACTGGCATACCACCAGTGCAAGAGGATGTGTGGAGGTCTGGGGGCAGGAGAAAGCTTGGCCCTGGATGTCCCCTGCTGGCCATGCCTGTTGGAACTATGGCAGCATGGAGTGTTACTTGGGCTGCCCTAGCCTATGCTGCTGGCCAAGACTGTCCCAGCTGCCCGTGAACTGGGGACGTGTACTCTGACCAGTACAGGAATGTATTTGTCTGCAGAAGTCTTACTGCAATCAGGTAAACAGCCCAGCCACCATGTTCCGAGCTGACACAAGATTTCCCCTGTTTCAACAGCTTATCACTTTCTCAGAACTCTTCCCCTGGAGCTCACATTTCCCTTGTCTCAGCCCCAAAGGTGATTTTTTAAGGGGCAGTTTGAGGACAAAACACTGAGCTGATTTTGAGTTACACAAATAGAAAGGAAATAAGTTTCATGCTTGAAGTTTTCAGTTGCTATTTTTGCTCAGTGGCTTCGTTTCCTAGTGACTCCCTCGGCCTGTACCTCAGCCTGAGGAGCAAAGGCTCTCTAACTACGCTCTTTCAAATTTAACCAAGAAATAAAGAAACGAGAAGTGTTTAAACATCACACATGCTAAGGAGGTGCCTCATCCCGACAGACAGACATGTGAGTCTGCTGCAAACCTATGTGTCTGGGACCAACATGGCCAGCTGACCAGACATCATGCACATATCACCTAACCTGCCATCTCTCCACAGGTCTAGATGACATGCTGGTTAAAACACCAGCAACCTGTTTACAGTAGCAGGTGGAGCGGTGCCAGAGCTAATATAATGGTGGGAACTTTTCAGAAATTTGCTATTGGGGCAAGGTCTTTGGATGGGCCCGGTCTTTGGATGGGCCCATGATAATAGGAGGCGTACCTATCAGGCCACTTGCCATCTGGAATGGATTCAGCGGAACAGTCCATTTCAGAACCCCTGCACATTGTGAGCACTGGTGAACATAGGCTGAGCAAGCCCAGAATTGGATCTGAATATGAAATCATACTTAAATAATTACACCAGTGCAACCTACCCCTCCTGATCTCCCTTGCATTGTCCCAACTCCCCAAGCCAATCCTGCTAGTTCCAGGTCACACAGGAAGTACGGCAAAATGTAAATTTCAGCCTGCTCCTAGGTCTTTGTTTTCACTCTTTTGGTTCTATATTGCTGGAGACAGGAACCACTAGGAAGAGCAGAGTGACACTCTGGCTGATAGCCAAACCACCTAGAGCTGTGAGCTCAGCAGGGCTCACACGCTAACTATAGTCAAAATGAGTCAGTACTTGGATGGGAGACATCTTAACATCCAGCTGCTGCAGGAAGTGGTTCAAAAGAGGATACACTGTCCCTTGAATTAGCACTGTTTCTTATTATTTATAATTTCTATTATAATGTCCTTAGAGATTTGTGGCGTACAAACACAAAATAAAGGGAGTCCCTGCCCCAAAGAGCTTACAGGCTGTATATCTGATGAGACAACAGAAGGATAAAGCAGATAAATGGTTGGAAAGAAAGGAGACAGTGAAAATCCTGATCAGCATAGTAAGTAGAAGTGTGAGCACACACACACTGCCTAACCACTGTCAGGTGATTGATATTGTCCCTAATGCCCCAGCACGGTCCTGGGGACACTGTGCTGCAGGGAATGGTGAGGGTGACTCTGCAGGGGGGCTTTCCTCTCCAAGTCAGTATTGTCCTTAATGCCCCAGGATGGTACTAGGGACTCTGTGGGGTTGGAGGTGCTCTTTTGGATTGTTATTACTGTAGTGCTGAGAGCCCTAGTTGTGGACCAGGACCCCAACGTGTTAGGCGCTGTACAAAGGATGCAAGGAAAATTTAAGTGGTCATTAAAGATCCCTTGGAAATGTTATGAGTTGGGTATTAGCCTTGGTATCTTGGCCAAACTCCTAGTCACATAATTACGTTCTTCCTCCCTGAATTATCTGTGAACTTTCCATTTGAGATGGTAAGCCCACCCATTGTCTGTCTTAAAATATTACATCATGTTTGCTAAGTACTGTTAAAAGCGTCAACAGAGCCACCTCAGAGGTGGCTGCATTTTTAGCAAGAATAAAGTGCTCTCTGCTGCTACAAAAGTCTGCAAAACGCTTTGAGAACCTACCAAATGGAAATCTCTAAATCATACTCTAAACTGCATGGGCAGTGGGACACAAGCAACAATCCTGAGGCAGACAGCTGGAGGCTGAAGTGTATTCTTAGGGCACAATTGCTCAAGGGGTGGCCCCAGATCAGGCATGACATACACTACAACCTGAGAGCATCAGCATTGAGTACTGTGAATGTTCCCCTTCACCTCTGCTATCATAAGGTCTTGTCTACATAGCAAGTTTTCTAGGGCTTGGCTACAATTGTGAGTTACAGTGCAATAAAGCAGCCCCGGGCGCCCTAGCTCACTCCCCATCCTGGCAAGGCATGTAGAGCGCTCTGACTCCGCGGCTACAGTGCTGCTGGTACTCCACCTCAGCGAGAGGAATAACATTTGCTGCGCCTTGGCTACAACGCACGGGTGTCAGTGTGAACGAGGCGTTGCATTACTGCACTCTGATCGGCCTCCGGAAACGTCCCATAATCCCCTTAAGTCAAGTGGCCACTCTTGTCATTGTTTTGAACTCCTGTAGGAATGTGGAAATGCCCTTTCAGGGCTCTATTTCTGACAGCTAGCATGCAAGCCGTTACTGTGGAATGCTGTGTGAGAGGGAGAGAGGCGGGGGGGAGTGGGAGGTCTGCGGCTGTCCGAACTTACAAGACAGCATGCTGACATGCTCTCAGCCCCCTAAAAACCCACTCTCTCCCCCCCAACATACACACAACACACTCCCTGTCACACTCCTCCCTCCCCCCCCCCATTTGAAAAGCACGTTGCAGTCACTTGCATGCTGGGATAGCTGCCCATAAGATACCGCTCCCAATGCCGCTGCAAGTGCCCCAAATGTGGCCACGCCAGTGCGCAAGCAGCTGTCAGTATGGACAGACTGCAGCACTTTCCCTACTGCGCTCTCCGAAGGCGGGTTTAACTCATAGCACTCTACATCTGCAAGTGTAGCCATGCCCCTACCCTATTTTAAAACCAATCAGAGCTGTAGCACAGACTCAGTTTTAGGCAGTTTAAGGTGGCTTGGCCTGTTTTTACTGAACTGGTTCTGGTTTTAAAATTGGTTTAGCTGAACTGGTTTTAAAAGTTTCCCCAGCACAAACAACCCCTTTATGGACCATCGTTATAAATATTCTCTATGCCAGCTAAAGTCAAGCAGACCCTCCCTATGGCTCCTCCAGCACCATCCTCCGGACCACCCCTCACCTCCAATCCCCATGCAGCATCTCTGGCACTAGGACAAATAGCTGGAGGCTAACTACCTAGGATGCCTACAGCTCAGCAGGCATCTGACCCTCCCCCAGGGCTGGAGTTACTTACAGTGACAGGCAGGTCTAGCGGGTTAAGGAGCTTGTCCTGCTGGCAGAAAGCAAAAGGCACAAAGAGAAGCAGACAGAGGAGTTAGCTCAGAGCCCAGAGCAAAGGGCACAAACAGGGCACTGGAGGAGGAAGGGTTAACAGAGCAAAGCTTCACAACACAGACGCTTGCACACCCCACACCTAGCTAAGATCTTGGGGCACCTCAAGCAGAGCAGAGATCTTACTTCTCTTATGCATGTCATGGGGACACGCCCATGGGACTCAGAGATTGTGTATGTGCATGCTGGACAGTCCCATGGGGTTCCTAACTTCCCCACCCCGTGCTGCACTCCCATGTGGCATTTCCACAGGACTCAGTTTCTCCAAAGGGTGTCCGTGCTCTACACACAATCGCTCTATGCTTCTCCCCCAGCAACACTCCATTTTCCTGTTGGACATCCCCCACACCAGCAGCCTTCTGCTCCAGTCAATCTCTCTATTGGAATCGCCGCATTCCCCCAAGGCTGAACCACTGCAAGAGAGTCCCACAGCAATAGAAAGAGCTTGGCTGAGTCTGGGCCCCATTCTGCCTAGACAGAGGGACTTCTCAGATGCTGCAGGTGCCAAACAAGCAGTCAGCCATTAATCAGGCCTGGGGCTTTGGCTATAGAAAGGAGGTCACAGACCTGTCTCTTGTCCTCAGGCGCCTTCAGGAAGAGGGCATTGATCAGGGCAATGGCATACGTCTGAATCTCCTGGTTTGAGCTGCAGGGACAGAGACACATGGAGAACTGGAGATGAAAGAAGCAGCTAGTGTTTGCAGAACAGGGAGGGGATTATTACAGGCTGTCACTTCACCCCATCTATTCCAGGATATCTGGAGGCAGGATCTGCATTGGTGCAGCTCCTCAGACAGGACCCAACTATTTTTACCATCATGTCATCTAGCTTTGCTCAGAACTCCACTGAACTGACAGGTAGAAACTGCTCTAGTTGGGGGAAAATACACTATGACAAATGCTTCCAAACATGGTCTACACTATTTCTTCTGGCTCACATGACAGGGACACTGTATCAAGAGTTTACAAACCATTCTCAAGCCCAACAACCTTTGGCCTCAGTCTCTGAAGAAACTCAAACTGCAGCAACTGCCAGAAGCAGCATCCACATTCTGAACAATGGAGCTCTTGGGACTCAGGGGCCAGAGCCTCAACCTCTGGGCTACGGGAGGTGGGGGTTGTAAAATTACAGGCCCTGACTCATGAGCCTAGACTTTTCCTGAGGAGGACAAGGAGGCTCCATGGGAAAGGCTGACCAAGGGGAGAGGTTGTGATGGGTCGTTCAGGTCGGGGGAGGACAGGAGGAACTGGAGGGGGCATGGTAGCCAGCCCCATGTGTGGCACAGAGTTGAACACACAAAAATAAAGAGTGAAGACATGAAGCAAACAAGACAGGAGCAGCAGCTGGCTTCCTAGTGGGAAGTGAATAAAAATCATGATTAAAAAGTTTTAGATTTTTAAAAATTTAATTAAAAAATTTAAAATGAGATTTTATTTACATGTTATTAGCTCCTTACTTTCTCCTCATTTTATAGTCTTACATGATTAATAATGAGGTTTTGTACTTGTTTATATAATTAGTATCCTAACAGTTTGTGGCATTTCAGGTTTACTTAGAGGTTTTTTCTCTTAATAAGCTTCAGCCCTGAAATGAAGCATCTCTGATCTTTGCTAGTATATTTTGTTGAGAGAACATCAAAAACTCAAACATGAACTCAATAAGCAAATAGTCAGTGTTATATCTGCAACTAGAGCTCAGCACAATATTTCGAGCAAACAGTTTATTTCCTGAAAAATGCAGTGATGATGCCCTCCTTATAAAACTTTTAACAGCCAGTGACTGGGCACTTACCTGGGATGTGGGCAACTGTGATAGAATACACCCCTGTGTTCACACCCTACACACTATTGTAATAATGTTTGTACATGGTATGCCTTTTGAGGTATTTAAAAACTCATAATTTGCTTATCAATATCATGGCAAAAATGCACATAGTAGTGCAATATGTGAAATTATAAACAAAAGCTGAGATCTTGACTAAAAGTATGTTTCCCATAGAAGTCTGGGAAATAGCCAACCAGTTCCTCAGAGACAAAGGGCAAACTGATGCCTCAGCCAGGTGTAAACAAGGCTGATGGACCATTACCTGCTAAGTGGCCATGCTTTGACAGGAAAGGAGGCAGGGGCAAAAAAAAAAAAAAAAAAAAAAAAAAAATCTACATCTTAGCAAAGAAACAGCATGAGTTTCCTTCCACACAGACTGCCTGTTGTCTTGCTCCCAGCTGGAAATGCTTCTCAAAAGGGGGGCAGAGCTATAAAAGAAGGGGAAGACACCCCAAGATATCCCCCACACCCATGCCCATCGATTCACTGTCTATGATGGGACAAAGGAAGCAGCCATTAGATTGCGGGAGGGGTCTTGACCTAAGAAGTTTGGTCAGAAAAACTGCTGAGAGCATGTGGTGAGAAAACTTGGCTTTAAATTTAACATTGTTTGTTAAGTTAGGCTATGTCTTCATAGCACTTTTGTCGGTCAGGGATGTGAAAAAAAAATAAAAAAACCCCACACCCCTGACCGACATAAGTTACAACAGAAGTGCTGGTGTGCACAGCGCTACATCGGCAGGAGAGCGTCTCCCACCACCATAGCACTTGTGGAAGGTGGTTTAATTGCGCCGACAGGAGAGCTCTCTCCCAGCCGCATAGAGAGGCTACATGGGAGACCTTACAGTGGCAGCGGTACAGCTGTGCCATAAGGTCTGTAGTGTAGACATAGTCTTAAGCACCAGTAAGTGTTTTATCTTTATTTTTCTTGTAACCGTTTCTCGCTTTTATGCCTCATTACTTGTACTCACTTAAAATCTCTCTCTTTGCAGTTAATAAATTTGTCTTAAAGGATTAACAAACTTAATATTTCTGGACTGTCTGCGAGGGCGCTGGACAGTGCACAACATACAGAACATTGCCAGCAGATCGAGGGACATGATCATTCCCCTCTATTCGGCACTGGTGAGACCTCATCTGGAGTACTGTGTCCAGTTTTGGGCCCCACTCTACAAGAAGGATGTGGAAAAATTGGAAAGAGTCCGGCAGAGAGCAACAAAAATGGTTAGAGGGCTGGAGCACATGACTTATGAGGAGAGGCTGAGGGAACTGGGATTATTTAGTCCGCAGAAAAGAAGAATGAGAGGGGATTTGATAGCTGCTTTCATCTACCTGAAAGGGTGTTCCAAAGAGGATGGATCTGTTGTCAGTGGGAGCAGATGACAGAACAAGGAGTAGTGGTTTCAAGTTGCAGTGGGGGAGGTTTAGGTTGGATATTAGGAAAAACTTTTTCACTAGGAGGGTGGTGAAGCACTGGAATGGGTTACCTAGGGAGGTGGTGGAATCTCCTTCCTTAGAGGTTTTTAAGGTCAGGCTTGACAAAGCCCTGGGTGGGATGATTTATTTGGGGATTGGTCCTGCTTTGAGCAGGGGGTTGGACTAGATGACCTCCTGAGGTCCCTTCCAACCCTGATATTCTATGATTCCATGATTTCTGGGGCAAAGTACTGGACCGGGAGTATGTCAGAGTCACCCTACAGTATAACCAAGGCTGGTGAAAGCCAGGTTGTGATGGGCATGCTGCAGTTACAGAGACACATCTGGGAGTGGCCTGCATGCCGGTGGCTGGTTGTGAGCAGTCTAGGTTGGAGACTATAACAGCAAGACATTGTAAGGCATCCCAGGTTACAGGGAAGGGAGTCACACAGCCCCTCACTGGTCTGACTTATACCCAGGCATGTCAGTGACCGAGGTTCAATTCCCCATTGTGCGTGATGTGGAGAAGAGATTTGAACTTGGATCTCCCACATGACAGGAGAATACCCTAGCCACTGGACTGGGGGATAGTCTGAGGTGTGTGGGAGGGTCTCCCTCTCTCCTACTTAAGCTATTCTACTGTGTATAAATAGTTATTGGAGTATGGACTTGAACTTGGTCTCCTGCATCCTAGATTAATGCCCAGACCACCCGGTTATGCAGTCATCTGCAGTTTCCCGACGGCCAGGGCACTCATGGTCAGGGCATATTTGAGTTTGTGATGTTCTCACAACAAAATATACCAACAAAGATCAGAGATGCTTCATTTCAGAGCTGAAGCTTCTTAAGAGAAAAAAACCTCTAGATAAACCTGAAATGCCACAAACTGTTAGGAAACTAATTATACAAACAAGTAAAAAACCTCATCATTAATAATGTAAGACTATAAAATTCATTCCCTGCTCCAAAAACTATTTTGTTATTGCTACACAATGGAATAGCTTCAACAGGAAAGGCTGAGAGAGACCCAGACTAGAATATCCCAGAGCCCAATGGCTAGAGTGCTCTCCTGCAATGTTCAAATCTCAAGTAGAGGAGGGAACTGAACCTGGGACTCCCACATCCAAGCTACGTGCCCCAACCACTGCGTCAAGAGTTAGAAAGGAATGCACCATCACCTCCACATCCCCTTAAAAATGCCCCCCCAAAAATGTTTTCGGTCAAAAGACCTTTTTAGTTCAACCTGAAATTGATTTTTCAATTTGCCAATTTTTTTTCCACAATTTTTGGTTTGACTGGACCCAAAACTAGTATTTTTTACATTTTTCAGAACTGCAAAATAAGTTATTCACCCAGCTCTATTGGCAACTGGCACCACCTTCCAATTTGTCAAATATCCACAAATCAAAGCTCAAGTGCTTCGACTAGGCAATGCTCCTCCCTCAGGGTTTGCAGTGGCTGGACATCTTCTGGATGAGGTGATTCAAGAGGAGATGAAATGTCTCTAGATGTAATGTGCACAATGCATCTATTGTGTATGCTATAGTCACTACTGAGGGAGACGCTGCTTACTTGTGTGACAAGCACAATAGCTCCAGTCATCCACATGTCTCTGAATATTTGACTGATCACTAATAATCCAGTCAGAGGTGAAAGAAAATATGATGCCATGTGATTAGCATTGTGACAATTAATGTAGTCAGTATGGTTAAGTTAAGCAGAGCTTTGCAAGAAAAATCACAGTAACACGCATTCTAGAATTATTCTCAAAAGTTTTGGAAAGAAAGATGCCAAAACATATTAGCAGCTGTGGTCCCAATATTGCACGCAATGCACATGGGAAGACCCCAGCACATGCATGGACCCTCACTGACTCCCATGGTGCTCAGCTCACGTGGATCCAGCTGCAGGAGTGGGCTTGATGGGATTAAACAATTTTGCAACAACCACCTTGCAGCTGCCAATCACAAACAAGGAAGGTAGCCGTGCATTTGTCAGACCTTAAGTTGATTGTCCTCAAGCAATTCTGAAAGCACAGAGGGCATCCTCAGGGAATGCAAATACATCGCTACCTCAATATAACGCGACCCGATATAACACGAATTCGGATATAACGCGGTAAAGCAGTGCTCGGGGGGGCTGCGCGCTCCGGTGGATCAAAGCAAGTTCGATATAACGCAATTTCACCTATAACGCGGTAAGATTTTTTGGCTCCCGAGGACAGCGTTATATCGAGGAAGAGGTGTATTAGGACTCCTTGGTAACTGGCCTGTGATTTTTGATCATGGATTGTAATTAAAGTTGAATGTGTTGCATTATGAAATATTCATGTTAATATCAATGTTTGTGAGTTTGTATACACGTTTACAAATTTTAACTTTGTTAATGTACTGAAATACTAAACAACATTTCATTGGTAACACTGAAGTAATTTTGCTTTACAGTGCAAAAGATTTTGTGCCATTTGGATTTATAAAAGAAAAGTTTTGACTAACAATACAATTTTAGGCCCCAATCCTGCCAACTCTTCTGCACATGCATATTAATAACATGATTAATCCCACTGAAATCAGTGAGACTATTCACATGAGGGAAATTACTCAAGTCCTCAAGTATTTCCAGGATTAGTGCCATAATTTTCCAATTTCTTGTTCTTTGCCTTTAGCAGATTTGTAAAGTTCAGATAAGACACCCTACCAGTCATGCCATTTAAAACAGCACTGTTATGAATTTTAATATAAAATGGTAATCTAAAAACGTTTTACAAATCTCAGTTTAGTTTTAGATCTCTCCACTCTGGGTTGTTGGATACTCACACCTGGAGGTGAGAGATGAGCTGCCCCACAGTTATCTCCTCCGCTATCTTCTGGTACAGAGTCTGGCTGTTCAGCACCATGCTCTCTAGGATGGCTAGGGATCGCTGAAGAATAGAGACGTCCACCATGGGCTGACTCACGTATCCTGCAATCTAAATCCAGAGAAACCAGCACCTCAGCAGATGCCCACCACAGAGGCTATGTGACAAACCAGATACCAAAGTGCTTTGACGCAGGCCGGCAGAGGAGGCAGGCCTCAGAACACCAGAAGGAAGTGGAGCAACTGCATCATACTCTTAAAATCAGCACCACCTCACCTTGCATCCAGCTGCCTGCAAGAGTCACACTGTTCCTGGAAGCTGCATCAGAGCAGGAGAAACCCACTCAGTGTGGAGCATGTGACGTGCACCACAATCCCAGAAGGTCCAGCTGCTGCAACTGTGAGAAGGACACTACCCCAATTCTGAGAGGCTGTGGCCTGGTCATCTGCTTTTATGGAGTAAGATGGTCTATAACCTTCCTTAGCATAAGACTGTCTCACTCATGCCTCACGTTGCACCTGCCACACAGAGAAGAGATTCTGACATCCCTACAATCCTTATTTGCAGCATGCTGCAGGATTTTGTATCAAGAACCAATAACTACATTGTAGAAGCTGGAGATCTAGGCATCTAGAGACGCATAGGAGCAGTTTGGGAAGCTGGTTGTTTCTGCTAGGATAGGGAACAGTGACACAATTAACGTTGACTTTTAAAATGGGCCGGACTACACCTATGGTTCACATTCTGGTAAGTCAAGTGGAAAAGTATAATTAGGCAGCCTTCAGATTCTATTTTGGCCCAACTACCAAATGCCCCAAAAACTAACTGCAAATTTTTTTCAAGTACCTCAGAAGCAGGAAGCCTGCGAAACAATCAGTGGGGCCACTGGATGATCCAGGTGCTAAAGGAGCACTCAAGAAAGACAAGGCCATTGTGGAGAAGCTAAATGAATTCTCTGAATCGATCTTCACTGCAGAGAATTTGAGGGAGATTCCCCACACCTGAGACATGCTTTTTAGGTGACAACTCTGAGGAACTGTCCCAGATTGAGGTGTCAATACAGGAGATTTTGGAACAAATTGATAAATTAAACAATAATAAATCACCAGGATAAGATGGTATTCACCAAGAGCACCGATGGAACTTAAATATGAAATTATTTACTCCTGGGGGAATTCTGCACCACTGTGCAATGCAGAATTTAACAGAAATTGTTTTTTTGTGCATAATTTCCTTTCCCCCACAGAAATGGGCTGCAGTACTGCTGGCCACCAGGGGCTGCTGGAGCCGGCAAAGCCCAGCTCACACGGGGGAGAAGAGAGATAGCTAGAGGGTTCCTGCCTGACAGCTGCAGTTCTCCACATGAGGGAAGGAGACAGCAGGAAACTCCACACAAGCCTGGGACCCAGCAGCAGGCTGTTTCTCCCTCTGGATCCCCGGCTGGTAGGGGGGCTGTGTTGGGGGGGGGGCATGGCTGGGCCCCTGGCTGGGCTCGGGGGGGGGGGGGGGGAAAGAAGGCAGAGAAATAGGAACTAGGTTTCTTTAACTCTCTACTCCTGTGGGAATTTTTGTGTCTCTGTATTGTTACAGACATACTTGCTGACAGGTATTTTGAAATAAATTACCAAAATAATTGAAACTGGCATGATTATCTAGTGTTATTTTGACAAATAAAATTTGCAGAATTTTAAAATATTGTTTGCAGAATTTTTATTTTTTTGACACAGAATTTTTAATTTTTTTGGCGCAGTATTTTCCCAGGACTAGAAATTGCAGAACTACTAACTGTGGTATGTAATCTTTCCTTTAAATCAGCTTTTGTACTAGATGATTGGAGGATAGCTAATGTGATCCCAATTTTTTTTAAAAGCTCCATATTCAATCCTGGCAATTAGAGGCCGGTAACTTCAGTACTAGGCAAACTGGTTGAAACTATAGTAAAGAACAGAATTATCAGACATACAGATGAACATGATTTGTTGGGGAGAAGTCAATATGGCTTTTGTAAGGGGAAATCATGCCTCACCAATCTATTAGAATTCTTTGAGGGAGTCAAACAAACATGTGGACAAGGATGATCCAGTAGATATAGTGTACTTAGACTTTCAGAAGCCTTTGACAAGGTCCCTCACCAAAGGCTCTTAAGCAAAGTAAGCAGTCATGGGATAAGAGGGAAGGTCCTCTCATAGATCAGTAACTGGTTAAAAGACAGGACACAAAGGGTAGGAATAAATTGTAAGTTTTCAGAATGGACAGAGTTACATAGCAGGGTCCCCCATGAATCTGTACTGGGACTTGTGCTGTTCAACATGTTCCTAAATGAGCTGGAAAAATGGAGTAAAAAGTGAAGTGGCAAACTTTGCAGATGACAAAATTACTCAATACAGGTAAGTCTAAAGTAGACCGTGAAGAGTTATAAAGGGATCTCACAAAACTGGGTGACCAGGCAACAAAATGGAAGATGAAATTAAATGTTTATAAATGCAAAGTAATGTACACTGGAAATCCCAACTATACATATAAAACAATGGGGTCAAATTAGCTGTTACCACTCAAGCATGAGATCTTCAAGGCATTGTGGATAGTTCTCTGAAAATATCTGCTCAATGTGCAGAGGCAGTCAAAAAAGCTAACAGGATGGAGGATAGATAAGAAGACAGAAAATATAATAATGCCACTATATAAATCCACGGTAGGCCCACACCTTGAATACTGAGTGCCGTTCTGGTTGCCCCATCTCAAAAAAGATATATTAGAATTGGAAAAGGTACAGAGAAGGGCAGCAAAAATGATTAGGGGTATGGAACAGCTTCAATATGAGCAGAGATTAAAAAGACTGCAACTGTTCAGCTTGGAAAAGAGATGACTGAGGGAGGATATGATAGAGGTCTATAAAATCATGAATGGTGTGGAGAAAGTGATTAGGGAAGTGTTATTTACTCCTTCACATAGCACAAAAAACAGGGGTCAAAGAAATTAATAGATAGGTTTAAAACCAACAAAAGGGGTACCTCTTCACACAATGGACAGTCAACCTGTGGAACTCGTTGTCAGGGGAAGTTGTGAAGACCAAAATATAACTCGATTCAAAAAGGAATTAGATACATTCAAGGAGGATAGGTCCACTAATGGCTATTAGCCAAGATTTTCAGGGATGCAACCCCATGCTCTGGATGTCCCTAAGCCTTGGACTGCCAGACGCTGGTACTGGACACAGGGGATGGATCACTCGATAAATTGCCCTGTTCTGTTCATTCCTGTTAAAGCATCTGGCATTGGCCACTGTTGGAAGACAGGATACTGGGCTAGATAGACCATTGGTCTGACCCAGTATAGTCGTTTTTCTGTTCTTGTGTCTTATGGAGTTATTGTTTCAAACTGTCCCCAGACTTAGAAAGACAGCACTGCAGTACCTACACTAGAGTCATGTTTTCTCTGCAATAACAAGGGCTAGAAACTCAGTTTTATTTTTAACTGAAAGCTGAGATTCTGGAGCACAATTCTGTGGATGATTCCATGACCACAGAATACACAGGCTATAATCTGATTCCTGGCTCCTGTGCCTGCCCACCACTCTGATCCCAGCCTTGCCTCCAAAAGTGATCTAGTGTAGCAGGGCTTAGAGCTCAGACAGAAGCAGAATCCAAGCATCTATAACACTGTTGGTTGCTGCTGTGTCCTGTCTGCCCAGGTGAGCAGGAGCCAGGAGCTGCAATCACCAAACATGAATCTACAGGAACCACCATGAACAGAGACCCATTTCCTGAACGGAGTAGAACCCAACCAGAATTCAGGTCAGCAGGGTGTTTGTAACACTCCCTGCTAGCAACAATGACACTGCGGGGGGTGGGCTGTGCTAGAGCTGCAGGTGGGGTCTGAATAGTCAGCAGGAAAGCTTTCCACCTCCTCTGCTAACTCCAGACACAAACTGCCACAGAGACAAGCCTCCAGCAGAAAACCCACTGGGGAAATGTTTGGAGTTAAGCTGTTCCTTTCCCACTCCTTCCACGCCTTACCTGCACCATGTGTGTGCATCACGTGCCCTACTTCACCACTCTATGCCAGGCCTTCCTCCACATCATGTCTCCTTCCCTGCCCCATGCCACACTACACCCAATTCCCCCACAGTATCATGTTCTGTTCTCCCCACAGGCCACGCCATATCTCCGCCCCGCTCATGGCACACCTGCCCCATTCTCCCCCTCCTTCTATGTCATGTGTGTGCCACACCACATTCCCTTTTTCACTCCTCCCACTACCATATGCAACTCTCCTCCCCCTTATGCCACACCTCTACTGCTTCACACAACACCCCCTCCCCCTTCTCCTCGAGCCACACCTGTTTGATGAAGGTTATTGAGACCATGTCCCAGGAGACGATGCCATGGTCCATGAGCTCCAGGAAGGCAGTCAGGGTGAACGCCAGCATCTCGCTGTAACTGAGAGGACGAAGGGGAGTGTGATTACAGGAGACACAGAAACCAGCCTGGGCAGAAGACACAAGCCACTCAGCAAACGCTGTGGCTTCACAAGATTCACCCCGCCCCCCGTCTTCCAGCCAAAGCATCTGCTCAACACAGCCCCTCAACTGGCCAGAGGGTTCATTACTAAGGCCTGGTCCACACTAACCCCCCACTTCGAACTAAGGTACGCAAATTCAGCTACGTTAATAACGTAGCTGAATTCGAAGTACCTTAGTTCGAACTTACCGCGGGTCCAGACGCTGCAGGCAGGCTCCCCCGTCGATGCCGCATACTCCTCTCGCTGAGCTGGAGTACCGGCGTCGACGGCAGGCACTTCCGGGATCGATCCGGGATCGATTTATCGTGTCTAGACAAGACACGATAAATCGATCCCAGAAGATCGATCGCTTACATCCGGACCAGGAAGTAAGTATAGACGTACCCTAAGAGGCAAGATATTCCACTGCCCTGCCTCTGCAATGCTCCGAGCCCCAGCTCTCACAGCTAGGTCTCCTGTATGTCAAGGTACAGAGTTATCCCTAGGACATGGGACTGGCTTCTGCAGTGCTCCCAGACCTGGCTCAAGTGATCGGGTCTCTCATGTGAAGTGCTATGCATGCTAAGCATTATTAGTATTAAGTGACATACACCATCCATGTCCCTGTAAATAACCCTCTGCATTGACTGGGTCCCACATTTCTACTTAAAGAGGCACCCTGGCAAAGCTGCTCCAGCAAGACCCAACAGGACAAATACCCGTGTAAGGCTTCCCATCTCTCCAATACAACCTGACAAGCTGTTCTACCTTGGACAGGATCCCTAGACCCCAAGATCAGCTGCGCAGAGGCCTGTATCCTAAGTCATTTAAAGCAGGTGGAAGGCAACAAAAGTTTAGATCGATCTGTTATAAAAACTGTATATAAAAAAGCAGAAGTTGGAGATCAAACACATTCAGTTTGTATCAGTTTAACACAAAGAGCTGGGATTCAGGGTCTCCAAGACTGTTGGGGAGGTCACAGGCTGACAACGAGCTATGGGATTCTGGAAATGGTCATATGTGGAATCACTGGATGTGTATTTTGATAACTGTGGATGGGACGGGGTTGCTACCCCCCTGTGTGCACTGCTTTGCTGGGGGTTACTTGGCAACTAGCTACACTTGTGACCTGGACAGCTGGCAGAAAGGGAGTGAGCGGCACCATTAAGTGCTGCTGCGGCCACACACCCCTCTGCTCCACCTGTTGAGGCCCAGAAATCAACCATCACACCCCTGGGCTTTCATTGTCCTGATGGTGAAAGATGTCCTGACCAGATCAGAGCCAGGGTTTGGGAATGGGAACCAAAAAACATCACCCTCTCTATTGGGTTGAGCTGAATCCTGATCAACAGCTAGACTTGGACCTGAGGTTTCTGCTATCACCTCCTTCTAGTGTGTCATTTTACCTCTCCCACCATATTTCCCCTCTTTCCCATATATCTCTTCCTGCCTTCTGCCTAATAAGAGTCTGGCATAGTCAGCCACAACAATTCCACCTTTTGCAATTCGGCTGTACCCTGAGAAGCAGCTATAAACTATGCCAATACACTCTGGAAAAAGTCTGCCAGGTTTTTGAGTGGCTAATGGGGGCATGTGCCTGCTGTACCTGTAATTTCTGAGCAGCCAGACTGCAAGAAAAACACACAAACTTCAAGACAGAAAACTCTGTCCTATTTTTTGCTATTCCTGTCTTTTCCATTTTGCGCCAGATTGTCTCATTTGGTCTTAAAAGGAATGGGATCCAATTTCTACAACTCAAGACCATATACTGCTGACTTTTCCCCAGCAAGAACATTTAACACTATCTTTTAAAACCATCTAAAGATGCATGAGCAAGACTTCTAAAAGACTCGATAACTAAAGTGGAAGGGAATGAGGGTGACTGTTAAAATTAAGTTTTCCCCTGATATTTTAAGTTTCAACAGTTGTAACGATTTCTCCTCTTTTCTGTGTGTTTAATAAATGTTTTTCATGGTGATTGTTATATTGGCAGTTGCCAGAGATAAAACCCTGAGTTTAACATTGTAACAGTCAACAAATGTTTTAGAAAAATTCTAATCCCTGCTGGAACCAAGGCAGTTGTTGCTGCACCCCCAGCCTCCTCACCCCCACCAGTCCCTGCTCCAAAAGTCCGGAGTACAGGAATACTTACTGGGACAGAAGCTTGGTGCCACTTTCCACCAGCCGCGTCAGCACTGTGATGCCCTCCATGTTGATGAACTCTGTGGCAAAAGTCACATCTGCAGACAGTTTAGCCAGTTCCTTCATGGCATCCAGTCGGGCCTCCATACTGTGTGACTGGGTCCTCTCCATCAGCTGTCGTGCTGCCCTGGACTGGGAGACAGGCGAGATCTTGCCAGTTACTCATGGATCTGCTGACACTTCCTGAGCCTCTGCCAGGGATGCAGCAATGGGCAGAAGGAACACAGCAAGGCCAAAGGGTTACTGGAACTGGCAGAACAGAAACCAGTTGTCTAGGCAGATTGAGTTGGGATCAGGAATGCTGCTCTCAGCTGTAACTACAGCCAACTGTCAGGTGGGTCAAGTGTTCGTTTCTAATGCTGAATAAATCACCCAATCACACTCCAGCAGGTACAGGCATTGAAAGTGGGAACCATAAGAAATATGAGGCCCCAAAAGACCTTTTAGTTCCAAAGAAAAATCTCTCTAAAGCTTTTTAATGCATCCACCACTTTTTCCTTTTTCCATCTGTCCTCACACTGAAAGGAGATAGAACTCTTCTCCACTTCTCATACAAAACTGGTATGCTACTTTGCTGTGTGGTTAAAAAACAGCTGCCATCTCCCATCCCACAGGTGGCTGCATTTCAAAGGAGGACAAGCGATCCCTGTGTAAGCTGCTTTTTAAAATGTATTTATTTTTACTGTTATGTGACTGTGGTAGTCTCCAGCATCCATTCAGGATTGGGCCCTATTGTGCTGGGCGCTGTGCACTCAGGAACATACAGGCCTTGCTCCAAGGAACTTAAACTCTAATTTAAAACAAGATGCAACAAGAGAAGTGGAGATGCAGGAGGAACTAATGGGGTGAAATTGTGAGGTTACATCACCTCACCAGGGATGCAACCCAATGGGTCAAGTCACTCAAACTATTTATTTTTCTCTTGTAAGTAAATCAGTAAAGCTGGCTCTTCCTGCTTGGGGCTAAACTGCTGCTCATAGTGAGCATCATCTTTCAGTTTAGTCCACCAAGCAGCAGGAGTAGGCCCAGCACTGGGAGGAGAAGCAGGGCGCTGAGTGGCTGGAACGAGCCTATGGCAGGGAGACAGCTGAAGGAAGGCATATACCGGGGAGACAGCCAGCTGCAGGATGGTCCCATTTTTAATGTCACAACGAGTCTGCAAAGAGAAAAGAGAAATATCTGAGCAGCATGAGGTGGTGATGGGGAAATGCAGTTGGCCATGGCCCTGTGCATCTATGTGTGCGCATACACACACACACACACAAACACACACGTAGGGAAAGGAGTTATGTTGGACCATATGGTCCCTGTGTCCAAAAGCAAGTTGTGGGGAGGAAGGGGAAGTTGGGCCATGGGACAACTGTGCCCAATCAGGTGTAGGGGAAAGGGGAAGAAGGGTTGGGACTGCACTGGTTAATATAAGTTTCCATGTTTAGTGGCCATAGAGAAGAATGGTGGGGCAAAACCCCACCCAGTAATGGGGACAGCTTCAGCTCAATGCTGGCCAATGTACAGACTCCTTCAAACCCCTTCCCTGGGGACCATCACACCATCCCCCTGTACTGACCTGTTCTGTGATGTACAGCTGGGGCCCATCTGCATATCGTAGGGTATAGTATTCAGGGTTTGGCAGCGACCACCTGGCAGGGGGGAGGATGACACATAAGGCCCTGTCTCTTCCTTCTACCAGGCCACCACCTATGTCCAGGGCTAGGACTCAGACTAGGGGTGGCTTGTTCCAAGTGGAAAGAAATGGAGATTTGGAGAGAAGCCCCAATGAGAAGATTGTGGTTCCTGAAGAGGAGGGAGAAGGTGGGATCTCAGCCTGAATAAGACCAGGAGCTGAGGGAAACTCTGTGAAGGCCTGGACTGCAGAAACCTTAGAGGAGGCCAGGCCAAGCCAAGCCTCAGGAGCCCTGAGTACCAGGGCACAAACATACACAGCAGGGGATCCCGTCACCCAGGAGTTCACGCTCCCAGCTAGAGCCCTGGCCTGCCCCCAGGTGGGAAGCCTGGAGGGAGGCAGTCCACACTGTGCCAACAGCACATCTGGTAGGGTATGCGAAAGGCCAGGCCCACCAGGGTGACTGGTCTGCTGCAGCAGGGCCTCCAGAAAGCCAGACTCACCCATCACAGACCTCCTTGATAACAGACGCCAGGGGCCTTTTCTAGAACAGAAAGAGAGAGTGCTCAGCAGTGACCCTTTCTCCAAGCCACAAGGGGAAGCTTTATGATTCCGTTTCCCCACGTTCAGCACCATGCTCCAAGTCCCTCTCCTGCACTCAGCACCCAACTCTCACCTGGTCTATTTCAAGCAGCTGGGCATTGGCTCCAGGCCATTCAACAGCCACTTTAACAATGTCCGCGGGCGGTGGCATGGCTCCAGACTACTCCAGTTCCTTCTGAGATGGGGGAGACAGCATCCACCCCCAAACCTGCTGAAAGGGGAGATGATGAGCAGCTCTTTTCGATCCATTTAGGTTCCTATATTGCTCCCATCCCCACAGCACCTGAGCGCCTACAGGAGGACCATCTCGTGCGAAGCAGCGTTGGGCCTTTGGATAGGAAACATCCAGGCAGTCTCTGGAGCGCACCCACCAGTGTTGCCCTACATGGCAGTTGTTCTACCCCATCTCCTACGAAACCTCTGGCTGACAGTCAGAGTGAAAGGTCCCACATGGTCCATCCTACCAGGGGCTTTCATGAAATGAACACACAGCAGTTACATAAGTTACACCAACCTAAGTGCCAGTGTAGACAGCGCTATGTCAACGGGAGAGCTTCTCCCGCTGACATAGCTACTGTCTCATGTGGAGGCAGGAATTATTAAGCCAACAGGGGAGCTCTCTCCCGTCGACTTAGAGCATCTTCACCAGAAGCTCTACAGCAACACAGCTGTAAATGATGTAGTGTAGACATAGCCTGAGTCTGTAAATGTGTTGAGCTAGGACGAGACTCCTCAAATGTTCTCCCAGCTGGAGGTCAGGGGTACCTTTCTACAGAGTATGGTATTTTACGTTATGAGGTTTTATGCCTTAGCAGCAGGCATTGGCCCCTGGCGCATACAGGCCTGGTGCACCCATTTTATCTCCTTTTCAATGACTCTCAAGATGCTCATACAGGATTGACAAGATTTCTCTCTTGTACATTTCCAAGTATATTTCAATCAGCTGAAGGAGCCAAAGGAACAGCCCCAGAGAGCGAGAGGGCAGGTATAACACAGGTCACAGCACGGCAAGATTCCACACCCACAAGTACTTCTCAGCCTTGACTGGAATGGCCCCAGAGGCAAGTTGGGTCTCCGTGACCCATTAAGTCCTGGACTGTTGAGGAGGCCAAGAACTGCGAATTGTGGTGGTGGTTGTGTACTGGACACATCATCCAGCTCCTAGTGGACTGAGACCAAACCACTCAGTATAGCAAAGAAAATGTCAGCTGGAAATGACTCAGAGACACTTGCCCTGGGCCCTCCTACAGAGATGAATAGCTATATCAACCCACTCCTGTCTGCGCAGCACTGGAGGCTCCCCAGCCCACTCCCTGCTTGCCTCAGTGGCTGGGTAGTGCAACACAAACAGACCAGAGTCACAACTGTGCAGCTGGGGCTGGTGCCCAGGAGAGAAATGATTTTCAGAAAACAGGTGAGAAATTAACTTGTTACCAGGCTACAGCTTCATGCTGAGAAAAGAGCAGGGTTGGGGAGTTGCAGGTCTCAGCAGCGAGCCCCCGGCCTTGCTCTGCCAAAACAGCCTGGGTGACAGAGGTTAGGGACTTGCTGTCACTATGTCTGCAGAGCTATGAGCAGGAGGATAACACTCACAACAAAACCCTCTGCTAACTCCTACCGCAGGCTTCCAGTCTGTATTTGGGTCATGGTGCAAGAGAAATAAGGAGCTTACGGAGCCTAGTTGCCATCAGAGTGCAGAGAAAGTGTGGGTGAAGGGGGAAAAGTGCAGACTGAGCATTAGGCCCTTTCCCACTCCGAGCAGCTGCAAACTGCACCCATTGCTCTGGGGACATGGGAACTTTGAAAGAGGTTACATGCTTCAGAGACATTAATAACCACCAGCTTGTCAGGAAAAGAGACTTAACCGTCAACTTCTTGACCCACACCAGGCACACAAGCAGGTTCCTAGACAGAGCCACAGCAACATCTCCATCCCACACCCTTAGTGCGGCTGTGCTCCATCACCATGCCAGGCACGGACACATCTGAACTGTGAGCTTCTGACAGAGCTATGGTTATACCCAGCAGCTGCCAGGGAGTCAGGCCCTGCCCAGGCCTGAATGTCACATGGTGTCTGGGGTTCAATCCCCTGTGGCATCTGGCATGCAAGTCTGTGCTGCATCAGTGGCAGGTTGCAATTCAGTGAGATGCTATTGCTTGGTTCCTCTCTTTTCAGTTTGTAATACAGTTGCTTTTGCAGGCTGGAGGCTGCCTGTCTCCCTCCCACAGGGCTGTGGTCACTAACCACATGTGATGTGGGCTCCAGCTCCACCATTCGCTCTCAGGCTAGGAGATTTCAGACAGCCTATGTGAGATCTGAACTGTCATAGAAAAAACAGCCTCTCCCCAAAGGAAAAGACCAGGTGCTGCCTGAAAAATCAGTCCCCAGCACAGAGGTGTCTTTCCCACAGGCAAGACCTGGCAGGAGATGGGTAACAAGCATCTGGAGTACAAAGTGATTTCTTCATGGGGCCAGAACCTGGGGCAGCCCCCTGCCACTACTAGACTGAGAGGCAATGCCACAGCCACCTGCAGAGCTGGAACCCAGCCTTAAGATGAATGCATGAGGATGATTTCCTTGATCTCTTAAAGAAGTGGAGGCCAGGACATGTAGACTAGGAGTGTTGAAGAGATGCTGGCAGTCTTTGCAGCAGTGGTTTCCTGACCCAGGCTGAACCCCTGCTAGGAACATACTTCCCTAGAAGCCTGTGAGAACTTTCCACTGATGGGCAGACACCAGGTCCATGGGGGTCAAGAGAGAAGCCCGCCTGGCCCAGGGCCTTGGTCTACATCCCACTGCACAGAAGAGGGTGTTTCTATATGAGCAGGTGAGCCTATCAAGAGACATACGTGTGCATGGCCTATCCTTTGAAGGGATGCTGTAGGACAGTACTGCCCATACGCTTCCCACCTAGAGTTGGGAATCACTGCATGAAAAGGCATGCTAATCCACAGCCTTCGTTCTGTAGGGAGGTCTGTCTGCCCTGACTGACCACCTGACAGCCAGCCCACAGCCTTGCTCCACCCAGAGCCAGCCAGCTGCCTCACCCCCCCCAGCTTAAGCACACTAACTGCAGTTCTCCTTCCGCTGGTGGAATGTTCTGGCTCCAAAGCCAGGTTCCTGTGATTCCTCTGATTCAGGGCTCTGTAATCACTGGGCAGAGGGTCAGTGCTCCTGGATGCGGAAATGGAGAACGTGGGGAGTCAGCTCAGCATTTCCCAACTGGACCTGGAAAAGCTCAATTTTAATGCTCCAACAAGTACCCCTGCAAATTCCCCCAAGCATCCATCAGATCAGAGTGACACCCCTGCCCTTGAGCCGAAAGCAAGCAGCCGTAGGCTACAATGAGAAGGCGCCACTGAAGTTGCCTGCTGAACATACTATTGTCAGCAACTGCAGTCTCTCTTCAGCGCGTGAAAGGCCTTGCGAAGCCTGAATTCTAAAACAAGCTGAGGCTTCAGCCAACAAAACCTCCAGGAGGGAGATCGCTGCTCTCCACACAGACATACACGCAGGAGTCCCATCCTTCCCATTCATAGAACAGAACTGGCACTGGCCCAATCCACCATCCCACCTGCTCCCCAGCAGGTAGCTGGGATTTAGACCCAAAACCCAGCACAACCCATACAAGCCTGGGTATTCGCTCCCCTTTCTAGGATCCAAACCCAACACTCAGCATGACCCATTACCAGCCCTGGGATGTGGTACAGCATGGTCCTGGTACTCCACAATAATCAACTCTTTCCTCGTTTGTAGCAACGAATAACCAGCCCTGCACCTCATGGCTTTTCCCTCTATTTCCAGCATCCATTCCCAAAAGCCTAGGAGTCAGTGGGATCTGTGTGTGAATGCCTAGTGACAGAGAGAGGAAGAAAACAACTGATGCAGAAAAGTGCCTATTATGATGACGCACATGTGACTCAGTCATGCCATGTTCTGGTTACACCAGCTCCTTTAAAAACCCAACTCTCTGAAATAAGAGATGTACAATCTCAGATCCTATAGCAACACTAGTAGAACAGAAAAGGCAACATCTGCTCTGCAAGCCGGAACTGGGGTTAGGCAGGAAAAGGCCCAGCTATAGGTATTCCAACAATGAATGCTGATTGGCATTTGCTTTCCCAGTTAGTGTCTCCAACAGAAGGGGAACAAGTGCTCATGGAAAAACAGAATATTCTGGGTGCAGAGTGCATTGCTAAACCCTGCCATTCACAAGTATAACCCACACGTAACAGCTGCTCTGATGGGAGTGGAGCATGGACTGAATCAGTGAGATCTCCACAAATGGAGGAACCTCGCATGATTGCCACGGAAATCAAACAGCATTATCTGGAAAACACCTTCAGAATAAGAAAGCTCTGCTATTTCATCAAGAAAAAAATATCATGAGGGCTCAATGGAAAGCTGCAGGGGAACTAAGAGGTCTTTGAAGGGCAGGTGCAGCACGAGCGCCAGCACGGCTTCCAGAGACACTGGTATACACATCACATACCCAGGAAGGATTTCACAGGGCACCTGGAGTGTGAGCCCTTCAGCAAAGGATAGATCTGATATTAAACTGGCACAGCACTTGATTTTAGCTCAAAGATACACACAGAACATCTTCCACTTTCCACAGGAATGCCGGCCTGAGCACCTATGCTTTGAGAAGGAACTGATCATAAGTGCAGAGACAGCACGGCACCGCAGTGAATAGGAAACACAAAACCTCAACAGGAGTCACACGCCCAGCTAGATGGAACCAGGCCATTCAGACAACATGACAAGAAAGCAGCTGGAAAGCCTATCGCAATTCCAAGCACTGTGGATAAAAGTTGCCAGGTCCATTCTCTCCAGCACAAGAACAATGTCTGCTATTTCACCCCTTTAATGCTGAGGCAACACAATCGGGGCCACTGGACGGAGCGATATCCTTCTCCAGGATTCCCTTTGGATCAGGACTCCACCTCCCTCATTGGGATAACAAACAGAACAGGATGTCCCTGCAGGACAGGACACCAGACAAGATATCCACACCTTGCCACAGTCCCCTCTTTCAGACTTTCCCGTGGAATCACCTGAAGGAATTAAAACTCACCTGAGAATTCAATTAGAGAAGCATTTAGAAAAGCCCAGTGCTGCAGACCACAGCCATGGACCAGTTCAGAGAGAGAACGCTGGATAAAAGCACCCCCCTCTCACTCTCTGCTTAAGATGCTGCCTCAGCACACCACTGTCCTGTTGCCATGGGCTGCCGCTGCCTGTGTGTTAATGTTCTCCCATTTATGGTAGGGTTTTGTCTTAACCCTTCCCGGTCTCTCACTGGAGAAGGCAAACATCCGGCTCTCTCCTACCTTCAGCTTGGGCCTAAGCTGTTCAAGACGTTATGTTAACATTGTGAAAATATGTCCCGGGGGAGCTCTGACATGCTTCTGGTGTCACTTCCAAGCTCAGGGCAGTCTGCAGGCTGAGCCCTGCTCCTGCAGCAGGGTCCTTTTGTCTGAGCTGGATAGGTCAGAGAATTTAGGGACCATGAACCTTGCCAGAAGCAGGGATGCACATTGTTCCATGGCTGGGACATACCAGGGCATGTAGGAAATACTGACATATCATTTGCCTTTTGGGAGCAACAGAATAATGATGCTTCGGGCCCAGGCATATCTGAGAAAGGACAGCCCAGGCTGGCTAGGAAGGAAGCCACATAACCAGTTCTGAGGCTGTTGAGGGTAGTATCCATAACAACTCTGCCTAGCCAAATGGTCTCCAGCCTTTCTCCTGAGTAATTAGGCTGCTACTGGCACCTTTATGGTCCCATCCATCCTGCTCCTCTCAATGCAAAAGCCTCTCCTGAAGCAGAGGCCCAGAAAGAAACACTGTTATTGTTAGCCAGATAATCCAGCACAGATCCGGGCATTTCCATGAGGGCACCCTGAACAAGGGATGACCAGACAGCTAACAGCACACAGAATAATGAAGGTGGAGACCCTCAAGATCCCTGGGACAGTTGGACTGCCCCTTCTTCCCTAACAAAGCAAGAAGTCTCAGTCCCTTGCACAAGCTGAAATCTCGCGACCAATAGAGAGGGCTGGGAATACTGAAAGCAAACTCTGTGCATAGTTTACAGTGTGTTAATCACAATTACGGAGTTTTGGCAATACAGACACACTGAGAAAAGTGCTCTTCTCACAGGTCTCATTTCCTGACAGTGAAACAGATGCCAGAACTCAGAACCAAATTCCGAATGGCAGGAGGATGCTAAAGTGCCCAGAGCCACAGACTCAAAACTACCAAAAATGAGTCTCTCTCTAAAGCGTGACACCTGAATGTCCAGATCCAAACTGCACTCAGCCTTAAGCCCTCTGTAAGAAACCCCAATCCTGGTTATTTCAGAGGAAGAAGGAAATCTCCCGCACGAGTAACTACCTACACATAAGGGGAGTGCCCTTCCTGACCACTGTGACAAGGGGCTGATGCCTTGAAGCCTGGATTCCCTTAAAGTCCAGTAAACTGCAATGATAGTAAGGGTGAGGACTGAAATATAGACCCAAGAAAACCTGCTGAGGCAGGGAAACTCTGCACCTCCAACTGGAGAAATCCATTACAGAGCTCTCCTCATCCCCCTTTTCTAACAAAGAGGGGGAAGAACCCATCAAGACAAACTGAGACTCAGCCTCACTTCTTGTGTCTCCTGAGTAACAGCTTCAAGAAGCCTCACCTATCAGAGAGTCACAATGCAGCAGCAGCCAGAGTCAGACACAGGAATTAAGTCTTTATCTAAATTTATTGTGATTAGGGTACAAGGAGCAGCACCACCCCACAGGTCCTCAGAGACAATGCATGATTTCCATAACAACTCCAAGCCTGTGGGACCTAACATGCAGGTTCTCATCCACAAAGGCCAGTGACAGGCAGGGATGAAAACTTCCCACAACTGACATGGGATCCTTATTTCCTGCTCTCCAGTCAATACCTAACCAGGCCCCCAAAGTCTGGGAAATCCTAGTCATAGGAAGCGAGAGCTAAAAACACCTGAAGCCTGTTGGGATCCCCCAGTCTAGTGTTAGGGTTACGAAGGGTAGGGCTCTCCTGGCTAGAGTCAGGGTTACTAAGGGCAGGTATTCCTTGGCTAGGGTTAGGCCTGGAGCCTGTTGCAGACCCCAGCCTGGGCTCCCTGAACAAATAACTACTGCTCCCATAAACAAACAACCAGACCAACCCCACTTTGACTAACTGGGGCCAGTATTAAATGCACAGCAAGACCCAATCAAGAGAGGTAGAGCAGGTTCAAGGAAGGTTTCCTCAACTGTCTAAATCTGTAGCGTGCAAGTCCTGTAACTATTATAGCTACAATTAATTTAACTGGAATGTATCCTGGCCATGAAACACATGCTCATATGAATACAAGAGAGAAGGACAAACAGAAGACAAGCTGAAAAGAGCTGGAATTTGTAGGGAACTGACTTTCCTAATATTTCTAGACACCTCCCCACTTCTCCTGGTTTCACTATAGCTAGAACAGAGATTTGTGTTTGAATAATATTCCTCCTTCCTCTTCTGCCACTTCTTGCAGGGAAATCACAATCCTGCGTTTGGGACCTCATTACCAGTTGCCACAGAAAGACGTCACCTCCAGGATTCACAGACTGTGAGGGAAGAAACTCATACTGGGATGTAGAGGGAAATAGGATTAATTATGTGCAAGAGTTGTGGAGCAAAATGCTGGGTAAGGCTGTGAGGTGTTCTATAGGTCTCTGGCTCCTTTTCTCATCCTGTGAGGAACGTGGGTCATTCTGGAAGTGGAAGTGCAAATTAAGATGAAACGATTCAACACTAAGGGGAAATTCTCAGGGTTATAAATAGATCTCCTGCTCTACAACTAGGCAGCACTACAGAGATCACTGCAGAACTCCCAGAGAGAGCTGAGCCACATCTGCAGTTTGGACTGAGAATGCCTTCAGTAAATCTGCACTTTACAAATATGTCACCAGAAATTATATTAAACTATTTCCCCTTTTGTAAGAGACGTGTACAAAACTAAAATAAAGTTCAGGAACACTACTCCTTATGTATAGTTGTGTATATTGTGGACTCAATTATGTATGTATTATATATAGTGGACTCAACTTATTCAAAGCCTTTGAACAGTCCTGCTACAGACTGTACAGGGACCACTCAAGGAAGACAGACAAGCATCAAAGGTGAAATGACCAGACAGAGAGCATGAGAAGAATCCCAGCAGTTTATGAAATAGTCAGTGGAAGGTTTGTACAAGTATAACAATGTGCTATACAGAGAAATCACTCAAGAGACCCACAAAAATCAACGACTCAGCAGAAGAAGCTTTCTAATGCAGGAGAAGCAAGGCTCAATATACTCTACTGGCAATACTTTGGGTCAGCACCTAAATACAGGGGATTGGGAGACTACCTTTATTAAACAAACAGGCTTCACTGTATGGCTTAACAAAAAATGACCCCACAGGTGAGAGATGCTGTATTTTAAATTGGAATGAAGTTTTGCAGAGTTAAGGGAAGTTCAGCTATATCCAGTAAGATCTCAACTTTGAAACTCTCGGGAAGCAGCACAGGTTGATATGTTATGTGTGATTATTATTATCAGACAGTTACTAGTCTCTTACAACACACTCCGCGACTGCACAATGATTTACAATTTCTTGTGGGGAGATAAGAGCCTCGTCAAAACTAATCAAAGATCAATTTACTATGCGCAGGTACCTCACTGGAGAAATGTCTTCAAATAAAGCAGTGACGGAAGGGGAGGCTAAAGCGCAAAGGCAATCAGCAGAGAAGCTCACAATACTCTGTTCAAAAGGCTCCTGCTCTGGGAAGCAGCAAATCTAGAAGACTGCTACACTCCAAATAGAATTAATTCTCCTATTCAAAAGCTCCGCTTCCTTTGCTTTATGGAGGGAAAGCAGAGTGTGTTGCACACAGAATAAAAATGAGGAGGAAGAAAAAAGCAACACAAGAAAAGAAACCACATGGCTGAAGCCCCCAAACAATGAATAGCTCCAGCCTCTGAAAATCCCTGGACGTGGTATAACGTACTAGGCAATTCTCAGAAAGTCCCCAGTTGGCACTACCAACAGACAACAAGCTCCCTACAACAAAGGGGTGAGGATATGACTAGTAGGGAAACTCATGACAGATTGTTCTCTTGTCCAAGCAGAGTAGGGGCAGGGAAAAACAAGGTAGTTGGAGAAAGCCTATGCTGCACTACAGTCCCGCCTTAAGGCTTTCTTCCAGTATCCCACATCATCTCCCTCACCTCAACCCAGAAAGAAACGAAGGGAAACATACTTATTCTCTAGAGAACTCATCTCATACACGTTCTAGACTTAGCTTCCTCTGTGTCCCTCTACCTCCTAGCACCCTTATAACTTTCTCAGAGAGGCTGCATATTATGACAACCAGAAGTTTGCACTGGGCATCTTTCATAGAATATCAGGGTTGGAAGGGACCTCAGGAGGTCATCTAGTCCAACCCCCTGGTCAAAGCAGGATCAATCCCCAACTAAATCATCCCAGCCAGGGCTTTGTCAAGCCTGACCTTAAAAACCTCTTAAAAATCTTTCTCATATGACACTTGATTCCAATAAATCTATACTCTGATGTGGTTGTTTTAACTTGCCTCTTGCAAGATGATTGGGTAGAAAATACTTCATAGGAAAGATGCAGATACCTAGTCACAGATAAAAAGGGAGGAGAGTTAGAAAAAGAAAGAGAACAATACAAACCAGACAGATGGGCAAGGAGAGAAATGCTGTAAGATGAGTCAGCAGAACCTGGAGTTTGGTACAAAATTCATCTTAAAAAGCTGCCTCCCAAAAACTTCTCCGAGCAAGTGCTGTGCATTGTACAGCTTCAGGGATGCAGAATAATGATGTATGGCACCAAATACGGCATTCTTTAAATCTACTTCATCAATTGCCATATTTAAAAGAACTGTGGATTGTTAGCCGGAAACATACTCCACAGGCAAGGGATATAGCTCTCATCATCCATCTCAAAAGCAGTCTAAATATTCTGCTGATTGAGAAGGCAGGCTAATGCTCAGAACACAGAACAAATTAATACTGACCAATTAGACTGAAGCTGCTCCCCTAGGGAACTGAGCTGTGAAAAGAAGAATTTTAAATGTATTTGAAAATTAAACCCTCAGGGGGAGGGATAGCTCAGTGGTTTGAGCATTGGCCTGCTAAATCCAGGGTTGAGAGTTCAGTCCTTGAGGGGGCCACTTAGGGATTCTGGGGCAAAATCAGTACTTGGTCCTGATAGTGAAGGCAGGGGGCTAGACTCAATGACTTTTTGGGGTCCCTTCCAGTTCTAGGAGATAATATATATGGAGATATCCTAACAGGAAGTCAGACTCAGGACTGTACAGTTGGGATAATGTGTGTGACCTGTGTCACGTGTATGCTGAGGAGACAGGGGATAGGCTGCAGTCCCAAAAAACAAAAATATCAAATCTAATCAAGATAGACAAAGAGCATTTAACAACAGTAGTTCACTTGCCCTGAGCAACAGTCACAGCCTGCAGGTATTCCTCAAATGGCAAAATGCAATATTAACTGCAGATGTAGGCCCATTGATAAATCTGATGCTCCAGACTTTTAATACTTTAAAATGGAGTCATAATGGCATTATCAAATGAGATTACAAAAGTGACTCTCTGCAAAGACTTGGATACTATCAGGAAAACATTGGGTTTATTATGGATGGCTTTAATAAAATCATGCACCAATGATTGCTTAATGCTACACAAACTACAAGACAAAGACAGACGTGTACCTTGATCATCTGAGTGTGAGGTGATGTATAACTGAATATTGTCCGTGTATTAATGGAAAGGTGGCTTGCATATTTCCATATAATGGGGACTAAACAGGAACATGTCAACACAACCCCAAGTGAGGATCTGAAACAGGTGTCTGAGAGACATCACCACAGAATAAAACAGATTCTGAGCTCCAATGACTTTGTGAAAGCAACAGGAAACATTTAGACAACAAAGATTCAGATCAAGCCAGGGACAGGCCTGAAGGACCAAGAATTGACTTCTGTCTGAAAAAGAGAATGCCATGGGTCACTGTGTCCAATGCTGCTGAGAGATCTTACTAACAGCAATTGTTATCAATGGTGCACGATAAACTTCTAGCAGTGCAGGCTCTGTATTATGTGGTTTTCAATAGCTCTGTTGGAGCTTTCCACATAAATCAAGCAGGCCCAGGCTGGCACGCAGGAGCTCTGAGCTCTCTCAAGCACTTTCTCAATAGGATACACAGCTTAGAAATTGGCAAAGAATTGACAGAATGGCTGCTCTTAACCCAAAGGAAGAAACAACACCAAATAACTGAACCACACAGTGAGGCAATTTGCAAAAGAAACTAAGGATGGTGCAGAGTGTGTGCGCACACGTGCAAGAAAACCTGGAAAAGCATAGGTCAGGTAGGACAAACTCAGGCTCACTGTGAGATAAGAATTCCAGCCACACCACTGCAGACTGTGATCACATTGAATCTTACAAGATAAATAGGATTTGGCTTGTTTGGTATTGTGATGAGAGATCTCTGAGAAACATCTAGACGCTGTAGGAAGTGGTGGTGGCGGACAATCTTCCCTCTGGTCCACTCAAGAGGTGCAGTGGGTGCATTCTTAAAGAGAAAAGACCAAAGCTCTGGTGTCCTATCCCAATCCTAACTTAGGTAACTACTTTCTAGCCCTACCCCAATTCCTTCTAAAGTTTTGATCAGTGGTGCTGTGAAACTGGTGCCAGGCCCTCCCCCATATGTGGCTGCATTTCTGGTTTGTGATCCATGGGGATGGACAGTGCTACAGAAACATAAGGTTACTAACCTCAAGGAAAGCACAGACCCAGCACGGGGCAAGGTGGGGCCCAAAGGGTTATTCTGTGGCACTGGCACTGCATAGAGGCAAGCTCAGCCAGGCAAGGCCCAGGCAGCACTGAGTGAACACTACCACAAGCAATGCCCACACCCCTGCTGGGACTCCCTCAACCCACCTGGCACCCAGTCCTCAGCAAGGCCCCCAGACCCCAGCTCCGTCTTGCAACTACCTTGAAGTACCCAGTTCCCCTCATGGTAGCCGGTTAAACCCAGCAGGCTCCCTGTACTGAGGCACTTTGCTATAAACAATACTGACACTCCCCCTCCCCCCCATCCCGGGCACTGCCTCCCGCTCCCAGCCCCCATGTCCCTACGGCCCCCCAGCTCGCCCAGGCACCAGCCCCCCAACCCAGGCACAGCTTCCCACTATCCACCCACCCACAGCCCCACAACATCCCCCATCCTGGGCACTGCCTCCCACTCCCAGTCCCCCTGTCCCAACGCCCCCCCAGCTCGCCCAGGCACCGGCCCCCCAACCCAGGCACAGCTCCCCACCCACAGCCCCACAACATCCCCCATGAACTGGTTAAAAGACAGGGAACAAAGGGTAGGAATAAATGGTAAATTCTCAGAATGGAGAGGGGTAACTAGTGGTGTTCCCCAAGGGTCTGTCCTAGGACCAATCCTATTCAACTTATTCATAAACGATCTGGAGAAAGGGGTAAAAAGTGAGGTGGCAAAGTTTGCAGATGATACTAAACTGCTCAAGATAGTTAGGACCAAAGCAGACTGTGAAGAACTTCAAAAAGATCTCACAAAACTAAGTGATTGGGCAACAAAATGGCAAATGAAATTTAATGTGGATAAATGTAAAGTAATGCACATTGGAAAAAATAACCCCAACTATACATACAATATGATGGGGGCTAATTTAGCTACAACAAATCAGGAAAAAGATCTTGGAGTCATCGTGGATAGTTCTCTGAAGACATCCACACAGTGTGCAGAGGCAGTCAAAAAAGCAAACAGGATGTTAGGAATCATTAAAAAGGGGATAGGGAATAAGATGGAGAATATATTATTGCCCTTATATAAATCAATGGTACGCCCACATCTTGAATACTGCGTACAGATGTGGTCTCCTCATCTCAAAAAAGATATACTGGCACTAGAAAAGGTTCAGAGAAGGGCAACTAAAATGATTAGGGGTTTGGAACGGGTCCCATATGAGGAGCGATTAAAGAGGCTAGGACTTTTCAGCTTGGAAAAGAGGAGACTAAGGGGGGATATGATAGAGGTATATAAAATCATGAGTGATGTGGAGAAAGTGGATAAGGAAAAGTTATTTACTTATTCTCATAATACAAGAACTAGGGGCCACCAAATGAAATTAATAGGCAGCAGGTTTAAAACAAATAAAAGGAAGTTCTTCTTCACACGGCGCACAGTCAACCTGTGGAACTCCTTGCCTGAGGAGGTTGTGAAGGCTAGAACTATAACAGTGTTTAAAAGAGAACTGGATAAATTCATGGAGGTTAAGTCCATTAATGGCTATTAGCCAAGATGGGTAAGGAATGGTGTCCCTAGACTCTGTTTGTCAGAGGGTGGACATGGATGGCAGGAGAGAGATCACTTGATCATTACCTGTTAGGTTCGCTCCCTCTGGGGCACCTGGCATTGGCCATTGTCGGTAGACAGGATACTGGGCTAGATGGACCATTGGTCTGACCCAGTACGGCCGTTCTTATGTTCCAATCCCGCTCCCAGCCCCCCTGTCCCAACAGCCCCCCAGCTCACCCAGGCACCAGCCCCCCAACCCAGGCATAGCTCCCCACTATCCACCCACCCACAGCCCCACAACATCCCCCATCCCGCTCCCAGCCCTCCTATCCCAACGGCCCCCCAGCTCACCCAGGCACC
>NW_020664481.1:179936-196944 GCF_002925995.2 Terrapene triunguis | reverse complement strand
CAATACTTCTGTTAGTCTTAAAGGTGCCACAGGACCCTCTGTTGCTTTTTACAGATTCAGACTAACACGGCTACCACTCTGCTAATGTGGGTTACTATTAGAGGAGTGTACGCTAGGGAACAATCTTATCCTGGCCCTGGAAAGTTGGACTGACTAGATCTTGTAATAGATCTTCATCTCTGCTTTCTGAATCACCTGCCTGCTGCTTCTATTGTGGACTCGGAGAGCTGGTTGACTTGGTGGTTGTGGTGTTTGAGATGAGGGTAGCACTGTATCTCTGGTTCTGATTATTTCCATGCTTCTCTATGCCCACTTTATTCCTGCAGCTCTAGCGGAGGAGTTAGAATGCAGGGATTGCAGCATTAAGTGTTAGTTTGAAAAACATGGGTGAATTGATTTGGTTGCTGTGTTGATAGGATTCTAATAACCTCTATGGATTTTGGGAGGTGTGCATACATGTTCTCTTCCCCACTTCTGATTCAAACAGGTAAAACAAGCCAGGGAAACAATTTTATGGAGCCTGTTCCCTCCCTTCAGTGACAGCTTTGGTGTGTTCTTGGGATGGGGGGGAACATCACCAGTTTTGGAATAGTTGGATGAGGTATCTGTCACAGACTTGAACAGTGGTGTTCAGAGGAATGCTTTTCTCTAATAACTAACGTCTCTCTCTCTCTCTCTCTCTCTCTCTCAGACCCAAGAATTCAAAGCAGCCGGAACGGGAAGAGAAACGGGTCCTGGGTCTGGTATTGCTGCGTGGAGAGAACCTGGTGTCTATGACAGTTGAGGGGCCACCTCCAAAAGATGTAAGGAGAAGGATGGGTGCAGAACCAAAAGGGTCAGATAAATCCAGTCTCCATTGCCAACAGGGTTTAAATGGCTAGTCATTAGCTCCACTCTTTCCCAGCACTAGCCTGTGTCTAAATCCAGGGGATTTCACTGTGCAAAGTCTAACTTGATCTGCAGCAGCTTACACCCATTAGAGATGAAGTGCTTGGGGGTCTGAAGCATCTTGCTGTACTGAAATCACTGATTGCTTGTATTTCCCTATGTTTCAGACTGGCATTGCCCGGGTGCCTCTAGCTGGAGCTGCAGGAGGACCTGGAGTTGGGAGGGCAGCTGGAAGAGGAGTACCAGCTGGAGCCCCCATGCCACAGGCGCCAGCAGGGTTAGCTGGTCCTGTCAGAGGAGTCGGAGGACCATCCCAACAGGTGAAATGCTGTGGTTCAGTAGAAGAAAGGACTTAACTCTTGATTACTGTATTTTGAATAGATTTCAATCTCTTGGCTCTGGTGTGGTTCAAGTGATTGTGCTAGGCAACAGCAATCCAAAAATAGACTGTTAACTGAGGTCCTGGGACTAGCATGTAGCATAGCAGACTCCTCCGCACATCTGTGGCTCATGCACTGATAGGGAAGGGTTTGAAGGAAAAATGCAGCTTCCTGCGTAAAACCCACTTAGTATAATTCTACACTGAATTCCCCCCACAGTAGTATGTTAAGGGTGTGCAGCCCTGTCTTGTAACGAGGACTCATACATGAAATGGAAATGGGCTAAAAGTCCTAAGGCATGAGAAATGAAGTTAAACCTTTCTTCTCATTGTCCCATTTGCTATAAAAGCAACACTTTGTGCAGTATTTGTGAATTTTCTTTCTGTTCACAGGTGATGACCCCTCAGGGCCGTGGAACAGTTGCTGCTGCTGCTGCTGCAGCCACAGCTAGTATAGCAGGAGCTCCTACCCAGTACACACCAGGCCGTGGTGGTCCTCCCCCTCCAATGGGCAGAGGAGCACCTCCTCCAGGTAAGGAACAGCTTTTTTTGTGGTCTAGGTCAAGAGAAGGATCATAGGGTGTGGCTGGATTGATGATGAATCTTGACTTTATCTGAACCCAATGAAGAATTGGTATTAAGCAGGATTACTCTGAGGTCCAGCCAGTAGTTTTAGCAGTGAGTTGTGGTTATATTCAACATGGAACTGTAGCAAATAGTAAGCAAAGAATCTGCTGGAGACTTCTGCTTATTTCTCTCTGGGTTGGGAGTGTGAGCCTCAGTGCTTCTTATATTGCCAATCTGTGGTGGAATTCTCATCTCTATCTTAGGTGTAGCAAGTGTCTGTACCAGTTCTGAGACTTGTCCTCTTCCTTCCATTGCAGGAATGATGGGACCACCTCCTGGCATGAGACCACCCATGGGTCCACCAATGGGAATGCCACCTGGCCGAGGTGCACCCATGGGAATGCCTCCCCCAGGGATGAGACCGCCGCCCCCAGGGATGAGAGGTGAGTGAGCCTTCTTGGCATGTGGGGAGGGTGGTATCCAGTTTCTTCACTGTAAGCAGAAGTGTGGGACTGTGACAATGTATACACTTCAGTAGAGTATGGTGGAGCAGAACTATGTTCCCCAGCTAAGACAATTGAGAAACTAAACTGCCCTGTAAAACCATTCAGCGTCCTAAGAAGGGCCTCTAGGCCTTTTGAAGCAATGAACTGTACTGTTGCTGAATAGCATTTTCTGTGTGGCCTTGCTTCATATGCGTTCTTGTTCTTTGTAGACTTTTCAACTGATGGCCTTTGTTCTTTTCCTTCCAGGTCCCCCACCCCCTGGTATGCGCCCACCACGACCCTAAGATGTTCTGTGCTGTTACTGTGGATTGTGTGGGAACTGGTGTTAAGTGAATGGGCTCTGTTTTGCCCCCCTGAACGGCCTAGGATTCATTATGTATATTTTTTTTCTATTTACTGGCTGTAAAATTTGCCCTTTTTAATAAAGTTAGAAAACTCTCCTTTGGGAATTATTTTTATTCCACCTGCAGGTGGTTTGAGGCCCCAAGGCTCTATGTGGAAGGTGGAAAAGAACAGCATGTATTTCTTCTTTGTCTGAGTGAAGGTGTTGTACTGGCTGCTTCAACTCAGTGCATACTGTGCCACTGCTCTAAGCACCAGCCAAAGAATTAATGTTTGGGGTGGCTTTTCTGGTCTATTCTTACCATGTTTGAGGTAGATGGCTGTACCTCTGCAGAACAACTTTTGGCTTGACAGGACTATTCTCATTTGAGGGGTGCCCATGGGGGAGGCATATGAAGTGTGACGGTTGAAGAACAGGCCAAGTTCTGTCCTGCCAAGGCTGCAACGTGCACAAGGTTGTCTTGAGGCAACGTGGGACCCTAGAAGCAGTCTGATGGGGGCGGGGGGGGGGGGGGGAAGGGATTTGCTGTGATCCCACTTAAAATGGTGGTGGCAGGAGCCACCTTCAGTCCTTGAAGGAGGAGCAGCTAATGGGAGTTTTGCAAGGAAGTTCTCCAGCTGAAGGAGTGACTACATGACCATTGAAGTGAGTTTGTGTGCTTGCTGCCTGATTTAAGTATATAGTGTGGTTTGATTTGGGATCCATCTGCTGCGCCTAGCAGCCTGCTAGGCAAGGCTGAGAGCTTCTTAACAAAGCTTTGATCTCTATTCCTTTTAGCACCCATTAATCTTTAACCAGGGGACAGGGCTACTCAGGGAGAGCAGGGATTTAAAAAGCCAGCTAAGGGCTTGTCTACACTACTGCGCAGTGTCGATCTAAGATATGCAACTTCAGCTACATGAATAGTGTAGCTGAAGTGGATGTAATTAGATCTACTTACTGCGGTGTCGTCACTGTGGTAAGTCAACAGCTGACGCTCTCCTGTCAACTTCGCTTGCACGCCTCGTTCTGGTGGAGTACCAGAGTCGACGGGAGAGCGCTCAGCGGTCGATTTATTGCGTCCGCTGGATCGATTGCTGCCCACCGATCCGGCGGGTAGTGTAGACAAGCCCTAAGTGAGCAGAGGAGCTAGCTAACAGTTTTGCAAGAGCTAGATGCACCTTGTGACGAAGTGGGGGTTTTTCTTGTTTTCTGTGGAGTTTCCGTGACACACCTAATTAACATTCTTTAAACTTAGACCAATAAACTCCCTCCCACCCCCCAAAAAAGCTACAGGAGTGTAAAAAATGCATGCAGAAGTCCAGCAGCAGAGTGGGGACTATCCAGTTTACTGTAGCGAATACAGCATATGATTACCGGCCAGGTTGCGTGTGCGCATTTGGAGCGAGGAACTCATAGCCCTCGGAGACAGCATAAAGGCTCAGGAGACCAGAGTGGCTGAACTGGAGGAGCGAAGGGAGACGGAGAGGCACGTAGCTGAGACTTTCCTAGACACAGAGTGGTTCCACCCCATCTGACAGTCTCTGTGCTACTGAGGAGGATGAAACTCCTGGCAAAGAACATCATAGTAGAGGGAAATGATCCTATAGCTGGGACCCTCCTTCCAGATGCCATGGTTGTCTCCTCACACTGAAATTCCTCTCCGGCGGAGGGAATCCCACTTATTAGAAATAGCTAGGTAATAGCAATGGGAGATTTGATCACTAGAAATGTAGACGGCTGGGTTTGTGCTGAGCCTGAGAACCACATGGTGAATTGCCTGTTGGTTGCAAATCTCTTGAGACATCTAGACAGGCTTATGTGACGTGCTGGGGAGAAGCTGGTAGTCATAGTACAAATAGGTACCAATGAAATAAGGAAAGAGGTCCTGAAAGCCAAATGTAAGGAGCTAGGTACAATATTGAAGTCCAGGACCTCCGTGGTAGCATTTTCTGATATGCTGCCAGTTACACAGGCAGAACTGCAAGGTGTCACTGCATGGATGAGACAATGGTGTAGGGAAAAGGGGTTTAGGTTCATTAGGAACTGGGGGATCTTTTGGAAAGGAGGAGCCTCTAGAGCAGCAGTAATCTATTTTTGGTCAAGGTCCAGACTCCAGAGAAAATTAAATAATAATCACAATAATGATAAGTAAATAAAAAGATTCCAGGGTTCATTCAAAAGCACATGGCAGGAGCTGGATTTGGCCTACAGTCAGTCTATTGACTACCCCTGCTCTAGAGCAATAGTTCCCAACCTTTACACCTCCAGCTCCTAGGGCTCTTCCCCATGTCTCCTGCAGGAGGGAAGAGCTGACCTGTTGCTCATACTGGAGAAGAGGGGGGGGGGAAGAGAGGGAGTTGAAGCTCTGATTGGTTGTTCCACTTGTGGTGGAGGTGGGACAGTCAGGCAAACAGCCAATCAGAAGGCAGCATTCCCCCCTTTGTTCTCACACTAGTTTAAAAAAATTCCATGGCACACCTGTTTGGGCCACATGCACACAGGTTGGGAAACACTACTGTAGAAGGAGGATGGGCTCTACCAAACCAAAATGGAACCAGATTGCTGGCAACTAAAATAAGATTGTAGATAAGTTTTAAACTAAGGGCTGGGGGAAAGCTGACATTTACAGAGGCGCACATGGTTTGGGCAGAAACATTGGTTAGGAGAGGATCTATTAATGGGGATTCTCTATATCCTAATAAAGAGGTGAGGACGAAAGTTGATAAGCCTTAGCTAGGAGCAGAAAAGAAACCCGCAAATGCAAGGGTACCATTCAACTAAATCACAAAGGCAGACAGCTAAAAAGGGACGAATTGTACATGTGCTTGTATATAAATGCTAAAAGTATAAATCCTAAGATAGGTGAACTTGAGTGCCTGATATTCAGTGAAGATATTGATAAAATCTGCATCACAGAAACTTGGTAGAACAATGATAATCAACAGGACAAAGTAATAGCAGGGTAGACAATATTACAGGAATGACAGAAGGGTGTGCTGGTGGGAGACTGGCACTACAAGTGAAAAAGCATCAAGTTAAATATATTGAAAATCAAATGAATCAAACAGTACTATAGAATCTTTAGGGCAGTAGTCTCCAACCTTTTTAAGCACAAGATCACTTTTTAAATTTAAGTGCAACCCAGGTTCTACCTCAAAGAAAATGTAGAAATAACCATCACACAAACCCAACACCCTTGCCCTACTGCTTCCCTGAGGCCCCGCCCAGCTCACTCCATCCCCCCACCCTCCCTTACTTTCACCAGCCTGGGACAGGTGGTTGGGGTGCAGGAGAGAGTGTGGGCTCTGGGTTGGGGCCAAGGGGTTTGGAGCGTAGGAGAGGCTCCAGGCTGAGCCTGGGGCAAGGGTGTAGGAGGGGGCTCAGGGCTGGGGTTCAGGCTCCAGCTGGGCACTGCTTAGCTCAGGTGGTGGTGCAGCAGGACTAAGGCTGGCTCCCTGCCTGCCCTGGCTCCACGCTGCTCTGGGAAGTGGCCAGCATGTCCAGCAGCAACTCTGAGGGGGTGCGGTGGGGGGAGGTGAGACCAATTTTTTAAAAAGGCTCCAGAGCAGATCCTGGCACTTACAGGCCAGTAAACCTAACTTCAGTACCATGCAAACTGATTGAAACTATAGTAAAGAACAGAATTATCAGATGCATAGATGAACATGATTTGTTGAGGAAGAATCAACACAGCTTTTGTAAAGGGAAATTTATGCCTCAATCTATTAGAATTCTTTGAGGGGGTGAACTAACATGTGGACAAGGGTGATCCAGTGGATGTATGATATGATAGAGGCCTATAAAATCATGAATGGAGTAGAGAAAGTGAATAAGAAAGTGTTATTTACCCCTTCATGTAACACAAGAACCAGGGATCACCCAATTAAATGTATAGGTAGCAGGTTTAAAAGGAAGCACTTCTTCACACATTACACAGTCAATCTGTGGAACTCATTTCCAGGGAATGTTGTGAAGACCAAAAGTATAACTGGGTTCAAGAAAGAATTAGATAAGTTCATGGAGGATAGGTCTCTGAGTAGGTATTAGCCAAGATGGCCAGGGATGCAATCCCATGCTCTAGTGACCTTAGCCTTTAAATGCCAGAAACTGGGAGTGGACAACAGGGGACGCATCATTCAATAATTGCCCTGTTCTTTTCATTCCCTCTGAAGCACTTGGTATTGGCCATTGTTGGAAGACAGGATACTGGGCTGGATGGACCACTAGTCTGAGCCAGGATGGCTCCTGTGATGTTAACCAATTGGTGGGAGTCCCCCAGAACTTATAGTGACAGTCCTCTTTCTCCTGCCAGAGGCCTCCTAGAACAGTGGGTTCTAGTATTCACCTTCTAGAGCTTTTCTTCAAGATGTCTGCCGCCTCAGGCAGCTATTACTTGTTTGGTTACACATGGCTCAGTTTTTAAACTTAAGAGAAAGCTTTGTGTTTGCTATTAGTAGGAGACTCCAGGAGCTGGAACTCAGCACTGAATTACGAAGTCAGCAAATTACAGTGGTTTGGCATCTGTCCCATTATGCCACTACAAAGGGCCCTGTCTACATCTCAACAAAGACAACTAAAAATGGAACTTGGCCTTCACTCCCAAATGAGTTTGACATCCCTGGTATAAGTACATTTCACCTTTTCTGGACTGTGCTGCAGCAAGCTGTTCTAATCCAGTCATGTTCATCCTAACGTAGCTTCTGGTCAGGTTTTTGATCGAGACCCACATCTGTACTCTCCACTATAGAATTGCTACCTGTCCTTTTATTAAACTGGATATTATTAAGCTTGCCAGACTAAGGTCAACTGTTTTCTCTATCACAGGGCCCCTTCCCTTGTCAAGACTAATGCACTGAGTAAGACCTCGTACAGTAGCAGCAGGCAGAGTGGTGGCTTATATGTATTGGGACTAGTGCTAGAATATTTTTTCCAGCATCTGCAGCCATTGCATTAGGACAGCATGGAAGAAAATAGCTGGAGTGAACGTAGTCTGAATCCAGGCATATTTGTTCCTGCAGCATAGCATGACATAGGGCTACCTCCTTCTCACAAGGGGAGAGGCAGGCTGTGCCCTTAGTGCTCCTGTGCTACCTCTAGTAGACCTCAACTCTAGAGCAACTGCTACTCCTTGTGATTGTTCAACTCTTCCCTGTTTTAGAGCAGGGTTCCAAGGGCTAGATATAGATACAGCCCTTTCTGCTGCATTTTCTCTCCCACTAACTTCCTGGCAGTATCAGCAAGTGGTGCCACCCTTCTTCAAGGAAAGTTGATGACTAGAGTTAAGTAACTATTTGCCCATTCACCACATCTGTTCCAGCAATTTTCGCATAGTAACATTACAGGAACTTCTTGTAAGTTTCTTGCCTCCTTGCTCACTGATGTAAGTGTACAGCACAAGACGTAAAGAAGTGAGAACCATCCTAGCAGTTTTGTACCATCTCCCATGGTCTAGTTTTCTCAACTGCCACAGCTAAGTGAGCAGCAGGCTATGTTACAAAAGTATAAGGAAGTCAATCCTTCGCCGCAACTGCAGAAGATATGGTTTTCCTTTATGTGCTAATTCAGCAGGTGCTGGTGCATTTGCACTGAGTCCAAGAATTTAACAGACATTGTAAGTTCAGGCCACTTAAGAGGCTACATTATTCTAGCAAATACTGAATGGAAAGCAGGGTTTTTCTGGAAGAGGCACAAAGTCTCCTACAGTTAGATTTTCCAGGGAATCCCTCTGGCAAACAGCGGCTGTTACTTCCTCTTATACCTGTAAAAAGACAATATTGGAAGTCCTAATCAGTCCAAATGCCTGCACTAGTGATAAAAGGACAGGATAGGGGTAAATGAGCCCCTAGGCAAAGGCAATGCCAGCCTGCTCAGAAGTAGCCCACAAGTGTGCCAGTAAAACACAAGTCTCCATGTGTGTTCCCAGACTTGGGGCTGGCAGCACTGGCTGAACAGGGCTGACTTTGTATCCAGATTAGCACCATGGCTGCTTACCTGCTGTGGACCTTGGAGGAGGAAATGGGACAAACCAGGCCAACAGAAAAATCTTAAAGGTAATAAGGCTGTTTACCTGGACTTGGATTTGAAGTTTCCTCCTTTCCTGTGTCGGGCTAAGCCCAAACGCTTCCGCTCTTCAAAGGAGGGGCTGCACGGGAAAGAGCTCAGTGAGACATAGCCATGCTCCCTGAAATAGGATGCTCTATACCCCTCTGCTCAGTTCATGTGTTGCCCATGGGTTTGTTCTTACCTGCCATGATTCAGTACTTTTCTGGTGCTGACTGTGAAGATAGTCTTAGCTCAGAAAAGTATTCCTTTGCTCACCCACCGCACTGCCCCCTGCCCATGCAAGGAGTGGGTTTTTTTTGTTTTTTTTTTTAAAGCTGGAAGGGACCCTGAAAGGTCATCGAGTCCAGCCCCCTGCCTTCACTAGCAGGACCAAGTACTGATTTTGCCCCAGATCCCTAGGTGGCCCCCTCAAGGATTGAACTCACAACCCTGGGTTCAGCAGGCCAACGCTCAAACCACTGAGCTATCCCTGCCCCCACTCACGCCACCTGATCTCTTCCTGCCCCCAGATACCTGAAGTGGCCTTATGGAAGCAGCACCTCTGGTCTGTGACAGAGGTGCTCTCAGACAGGACACCCCCTGCTCTCCTTACAAGCTATTTAAGGTAGACAGAATGACTCCTGTATAAACTCTCCCTTTCCCCGGCTGCTATCCTTCAAAGCAGCAAGATGAAGCCTGAGCCCCTCTCTACTGCCTGCAGAAGGTATCACTGGTGAAGATTTCCATGGATATGAAAGGAATAGAGTGCCTCCACCACAGCCTGTGCAAACCCAGTGATGTGGAGCCAAGTTACCCAGCACGATACTGTTTTAGGGCCTTCCTGCTTGTGTTGGTGAGCTCCTCGTCGAAGACAGATGATTGCTTCTTCCGTTTGGGGCCTTGGAAAGAAAGCAACAACAGAGCCAGCGATTAGCAAGGCTTGATGTACAGAAGCAGGGTCCCTGCTAAGGTCACACAGTCCACAACATTATTTGCATTACTATAGCGCCTAGGAACTCAAGTCATGGACCATAATCCCATGGTGCTAGATGCTGTACAAATGCAGAACAAAAAGACTGGCCTCAGCCCTCCTAATGATGGGTGTGGGCACTGGGAACATACATTTTATGGACAGGAAATGGACTCTTCCGTCACTGCCCGCAGTCTCCAGTGTTCCAATCTTCTAGGTCACTTTCTATTGATTTGGTTTGTTAACAGCACAGACACCAGTGACATTTATGCAATCAGCATTAAGATAAATGCTAGCAGCAAAACCCTCCTGCACCCCAGCAGTAAGCATGCTCTCAGCTCTCACAAGCAGCATCCAGCTCTAAGGAGCAGCTACATTGCAACTGGGAAATCAGCTAAAGCATTCTCTGAGCTGTTTTTGTGGAGAACAGATGCTCTTCTCTTACCTGCTGCTGCTGAGGGAGGCTCATCCTCAGGCACAACTCGAGCTCGCTTTGCTCGGCGGTTCCTCTTTGCTACACGCTCTGCATACATCTGTGACTTCAGGATTTCAAATTGTGATCTCTCCTCTGGCTGGGAGAGACAGAAATCTAAGTTTACAGCTAATATGCCCCTGCATGAGGGAGCAGACCAAGTCACCCAGGCCCCTGCCTCCTCTCGGATCCCCTCACTCACTGTCATTTGGCCTTTTTTCTGAGTATCCTGCATAAATTTCTTCCTCTTCTTCTTTCCTCTCAACGCCAAGTCAAATTCCTGAAGGGCTTTAGTCACTGGAGAGAGAGAGAGACAGACAAAGGGTGAGGGAATACAGAAGGTTCAAGAACAGAGGGCAATTTCAGACCCAATTCAGAGATGCATCATTCGAATTAACCCATTGGTCCAGACCCAAAGGCCTCTCTCTTCCCAGGACTCACGTTTCTCTTTTTTTCTCTCCTCTCGGCTCTGGAACCAGCTCCGCTCAGGCCCCTCTTCCACCTTCTGTTCTCCTGCCTCCAGTCGCTTCTTTGCCATGTTGATCTGTGGGACAGCCCAAGCAGATAGGGAGCTCATGGACCTGCAGAGTGACCACTACCCAGTCTGGGGAAACTAGGGCAGGAAATAGCTCTCCCAATCTCAACACCTCACTGGGTCACTGTCAGCATTTGTGCTTAGAAGCCCCTGGTAGTAGGAATTATAGTGCATGGAGCCTCAAGAGCCCCTGCTCACCTTCACTAGGTGACTGGGGGCACATTTCCCCACCAAGAATGCCCTACCCTGGGCTAGGGGCTTTGCCCTGTTCATCCTCCAGAGTAGCCAGCCCACACACAGGGGAGTGAGTTCCCCACATCTCAGTGCCCTATCCAGCCCAGGCTGTAGGAGCAAGCTCTCACTACCCTCACCTGGGCCTCTGATTGCTGCATCTCACGCTCCTCACGCTCTAGACGCAGCACTGCATACACATCTTTCTCCAGCTTCTCAATCTTCTCCCGGAATTTCAGGATCACATCTGCAGATGCACCCAGTGGGGGCCAGAGAGAAAGACAAACACGGTCCCTGTGAGAATTGCCTATGCTTCAGCACCTCCCATCCCCACCGCCCACGGGGCTACTTGTCTGCAACCCCGTCCCAGCAAGGCACATACCCTGGGGGAGGATTCTGGCCTTCACTGGCATCTTGGCTGTCTTCACAATCTCCTTCAGCATCTTGCGCTCCTCCTCACCCACCAGTGAGACTGAGCGGCCAGCCCGACCGGCCCGCGCTGTCCGCCCCACCCGGTGCACATAGTGCTTGGTGGTGTTGGGCATGGTGAAGTTGATCACCTGGTGGGGAGACATGGGGTTAGCAGGAAAGCAAGGCCAATGTCAGACTCATGGTACCTCAAGTGGGCTCAGAGCCTCGCACACTTACCGTTTTGACACCTTCAATGTCAAGTCCTCGGGCTGCAACATCCGTAGCTACCAGGACATCAATCTGCTCATCTTTAAAGCGCCTGAGCGCAGAGAATACAATCAGTTATGCAAGCAATGGGCTCCCTCCCCAATTCTTGCAGAAGCCACTCTTCTTCCCCTCTGGGGCTACCCACTATACCAGTACCTGAGGGCCTCCAACCGTTGTGTCTGAGAGAGGTTCCCATGTAGCTCCCCCACCTGCAGACCCATCAGCCCCAGCAGGATGTGCATGCGGTGAGCCTGCTTCTTGGTCTGTGTGAAAAGCATCACGTGGTCTGTGAAGGTCCGTGTCAGCAGAGCTGAAAGATAAAGTCCTGTCAGCAAGCAGCAGAGGCAGCTCTAGGTGTCCCCACAAAGCTGCCTTGCAGTAAAACACTGCTTCCAGCTTTCCCATGCCACTTGCCAGGGCTCACCCATCCAACTCCTCCTCCCACGCCGCACTACTCACCTGACACGATAGCTTCTCTGTCCCCTTCTCTGTTGGGACGGACCCGGATGAATTCCTGCCGCAGGAAAGGAGCTACATCCGTGTTGCTATTCACAAAAATCCGGACAGGATTTTTCAGGGAAACAGCAGCCAAATCTTTCACCTATCCAAATGAAGGAAGGGAAGCATCACTACACTGAAAAAGAGAAGTCTGCCCAAACCCTCCATTCCCACCCTCCCATCTGAACTGAACATGCCTCCCAACAGGCTGCTTAGGCACCATCCTTACCTCATCTGTCATGGTGGCAGAGAACAGCATGGTCTGACGGTGGTGGGAGCACAGCCGAATTATCTCCTTCATCTGTTCCTCAAAATACTCATCCAACATCCTAGAAAGGAGAGAAGCTGTAGAAGACTCTGCTCTACCCATCAACCCTGACCAGCTGCTGTTCTAGACCAGGCAAACTCTCCTCTCACAGCAATGGGAAAGCTAGAAGCCAATGCCTCATTCTCCGCCACCCACCCAGCTTACCTGTCTGCCTCATCCAAGATCAGCACTTCGATGCTGCTCAGGTGGAAGGAGGGGCAGTTATGGAGATGATCTATCAGGCGCCCAGGGGTGGCAATCAGAATGTCTGGCCCAGAGCGCAAAGCTGCCTCTTGAGTCTTCACATCCAAGCCTCCTGTAATGGTGAAAACCCAGAAAGGACCATGAGATCCTGGAGCAGGATGAGATAGAGAGCCCCCAGGCCTGTATCCATTGCGGGGGTGAAGAGTCCTTTCAGTGAGTACCTCAGACACCAGATACAAAAGTGACCCCTTGATTGCAGATATGGACCGTCCCCAGATGCCATGGGAGAAGCACAGGACACCACTCCAGGTTAAAGCATCAGTGTGTGTACACGCTGTGAACAGGTGCACCATTGCCTGACCAGCTCTAATCATGGGACTCCAGGTTCTCTATGCCCCCATCCCTTAGAGTTAGGGGTCACCTGCAGCAGTTTGGAAGGGGATAGCATGGTCCATGCAAACTGAATTCTCAGCCTCATGGCTCATACTCACCCACAGCTAGGCAGGTTGTGATGCTGCTGAACTGGGCCAGCTGCTTGGTGACAGAGTGCACTTGAATGCCTAACTCTCGTGTTGGCACCAGAACCAGCACCCGAGTCACTGGAGCCTGGCGAGGTTTGTAGATCAAGCGCTCCAGTACAGGTAGGGTGAATGCAGCGGTTTTACCTGCAGAACAAAGGGCATCAAGAATTAGTTCACCTCAAAAACATGATGCTTCCCTGAGCATCTCAGTCCTCATCCAGGCTCTTACCTGTCCCAGTGGCAGCACAAGCACAAATATCCTTCCCCAGCAGACCCACGGGGATACAGGCCTTCTGGATTGGGGTTGGCTGCTTGAAGCCCAGGGCTGTGATTGCCTGCCAAGGAAACAGAATAGTTAGGCATCAGATAAAAGAAAGGGAAATCTCAATCTGGATACAACCTGTGCAGTGGAAATCTCACCTTATTCTACACTAGAAAACATTAATTCCCCCAGAGCTAGCGCTCATGCCCATTCCCTACACTGTCTCCTGCTAGGAGAGACTGTGACTGGAGTAGCTGGGAGTTTCCCCAAAAGCACATGGGAGAGGCTGTGAACTCCTGCCCCCTTCCTTGCAATCCTTTCTGCAGTGACTGAAAGAGCTTAATACCTTTAGTAGAGGGCGTGAGAGGTTCATGTCCTGGAATGACAAATTATCATCGTACTGAGATGCATCTTCAAAAAATCTCTCTGTTTCCTGAAGGAAATAAAACCAAGAGGAAGAGCTGAAACAATTTCCAGCACACATTGCACTGCTGGGCTCCATCCTACACACTTATCGTTTGTCAAGTGGGTCTGGGTTCTTTGGAATGGAAGGTGCTTGCTGGAGAAATGCTCAGTGTTATTCTACCCTACTCTCCAGTGACACTCACCATCTCTCCTACTTTCTTCTGTCTCTTTCGCTCCTTCACCTTGAGGGTATCTGAAAAGAAAGAGAGATATGCTAAGCATTCAGTATCAGCTAAAAGCAACTTCACCTAAGCCCCAACCAAGGCATGTTTCCTGCACCCCAGTGTGCCTGCCAGAGTTCTACCCCTCATCTCCCCCTCCAGTCAGTCATTGATGGAGAGGCCTGTGAAACTGATTCCCAAGCAAACTGGGGAATCAGTTGGCAAGCAAGTTCCTTTCCCCATGGAAAGGACATACCTCTGATGGAAATACTGGAAGCTGAAACTCTAATTAGACAAGAGCAAAATCTGGAAGAACAATATTGCAGGGACCAGCGGGGAGGAGATATGGCAAATAAAGGAGATTCCTGCCCATTCCCCTTCCATGCTGCCACTGGTGCCCAGCTCTCTCTCATGAGATTCTCTTCCACACTCTGCCAATGGCCCCCTACTAATTTCTTTCTTCCAGCCCCTTCCCCATACCTTGTAATTACCTGTTTTGGTGAGGATACTCTCATCAGTTGAGGAATATTGGGACTCTACATCCTCTTCCTCCTCTCCACTGCCTTCCTCACTTTCCTTCTCTTTGGTTTCATCCTTCTCCATCTCTGTGTCTTCCCCTTTCATCTTAACATGTTTCGCTTCCCTTTCCTAAGAGAAGACATGAGATCAATGGCCTGGGGAGCGCGTCAGAAAGATCCCAGCCAAACTCTAAACAGAAGTTTCCAAGGGTTTTCTTGTGGAAAAGGGGGTGGAAAGAAGGGCAGAGTTCCCTCCCCCCCCACACAATGGGGAGGTCCTTCCAAGGGTTGGTGGTGGTAGGAGCTAAAAGCTTTTGTCCATCAATCAGCGAACATCCCACTAACCTGGGTTTTCCTTTTTTTTCTCACTTTTTCAATCTTCTCATCCAGTGTTGTTGCTGCTGCTCTCTGGGCAGGGCAAGACAGACAGTTAGGGAGAGGAAGGGGGAATCTGTAAGAGCCACCCAGCAGCGGCTGACACACAGCAATGCTGGCAAACAACAACGGGAATAGGAAAACGTGATCATCATCATTTATATGCAGGCCCCAAAAGTCTGCAAGGTGCATGACAGAGCAGTGAGAGAAGACTTGGTCCCTCTCCCAGAGGCCTTTCAACCTAAAGTCTGGGGCAATACAAAGAGTCAGAGTAAAACAACAGGGTATGGGACTTGGGTGTTTTGGGCATATATTGATCGTTTCCATTAGTTTTAATTCACTTTACCAGACACAGAAGTGTGGATGGTGGAATGGGCTCTAAGTCACCAGGGTCGGTTGTCAGGGTCACGGCACCCAACTGACATCTGGTAAGGTTCCAATAGGACCCTATGCACCCCAGGAGACCCTACCCATCGCAACCTCCATCCCCTTCGTTCTGTGAGGGGAGAATGAAAAGTGCAAGTCTGTTTACCATAGAGAAAATGATCAACAGAGCCAACTGCTATTCACCCCATCTCACAACACAAGACCAAGAAAACGTTCAATGCAATTGGGAAGCTAGAGGGGGGAGGGATAGCTCAGTGGTTTGAGCATTGGCCTGCTAAACCCAGGGTTGTGAGTTCAATCCTTGAGGGGGACACTTAAGGATCTGGGGCAAAATCAGTACTTGGTCCTGCTAGTGAAGGCAGGGGGCTGGACTCGATGACCTTTCAAGGTCCCTTCCAGTTCTAGGAGATGGGATATCTCCATTAATTTAATTTATAGAAATTCAGAACAGATCAACGGCAATACTTGTTCACACGATGCACAGTTAGCACTCACCGCTGCAACGCAAGGTTGTGCAGCAGAGTTACAAACAGAGGAATTTACGCCATTCACGTGGGGAATGAGCCTAGACACACATATTAAACAAGTTTTAAAGAAGGCATAAAATTCGGGCTGCAGCCATAATCCAGCGAGGCCTCTCCCAGCACTGCCTCGGGCAGGGTTTCTGGGCCCCGCGCCCCAGCAAGCCCCCTGCCCACGTACCTTGCCCCTGAGCTGGCGCAGCGCCTCCGCCCAAGCCCCGCTCGACGCGCCCGGAGCCTCCTTCTCCGCGAAGACGAAGCCGGCACTGAAGTCCCCGCCGCGGCGTCTCTGCTGCCCCCGGCCCAGCGGCTCCTGCGGAGGAGAAGCGGGTGAGGCGCGGCCCAGACGCCAGCCTGGCTCCGGGGCCCAGACGGCAGCCTGGCTCCGGGGCCCAGACGGCAGCCTGGCTCCGGGGCCCGGCCCGGCCCAGCGGCTCCTGCGGACGAGAAGCGGGTGAGGCGGGGCCCAGACGGCAGCCTGGCTCCGGGGCCCGGCCCGGCCCGCGGCGGCCCCTCACCTCCTCATCCGCCGAGTCCCCGGACTCGGGCTCCTCTGGCGCCGCATCCCCGTCCCCGAGCGTGGCCACGAGCCCCAGCCCCTGCAGCATGGCGGGCGCGCGCACGCCGAGAGCCTCCCCGCTCCCAGGCCCCGGCCCCTGCTCAGCAGGCAGCACGCGGCGCCCTGCCTCACTCGCGCGTGGCGCATGCGCGGGGGGCCAGTGGGCGGGGCCACGGGCGCCCCCGAGATGCCCCGCCCCCGGGCGGAGTCGGACCCCTTCCGCCCCGGAAAGGAAACCGAAAGCGCCGGCGGGGTGGAGCCGCTTCCCCCTCAGGGTGCGGGCGGCGCCGCGGGGTCGGAGCGAGCTGGGGCCTGACTGGTGATGGTGAGAAGCGTCCGCGGTCTCCCTCTCCCGGCCCGGGGCGGCTCTTGGCTCGGGCCAGGCTGGGGGTCTGTTCTTCCGCGCCCCGGGCCTGCTGCCAGGCTGGGCCCAGCGCGGAGCGAGGCTGGGTCCTGGGGCGGGGGAGGCACCTGTGTACGGAGAAGCCCCTTATGGCAGTAGGGCGCCGCTCGTGCCCGGAGGTCGGGCCGGAAAGGGGGAGGGGGGGCTGGAGGGAAGGAGAGGAAGAGGGGCTGGAGGGAAGGAGAGCGGGAAGGCTGGAGGGGAGGTCTGGGGAGACTGGAGCGGAGGGCCGGA